>NC_054753.1:4710567-5010567 GCF_018143015.1 Lytechinus variegatus
TCCTCCGATGATGATTATGATGATGATGAAGATTTAAGTGATGAAGATATAAATGAAGATAATGTAAATAATTTTGATGATTCTGATTATAACAATGAAGATGATGACTAAAGGCAATGATAACGAGCTATTACGATGATAGATATAACGACGGTGATATGTCCTTTTGTAAGGCATTCGATCTAGAAGATTACCTTAAACCTCATGTTAAAGTTCAAGTTTATAAATGAACAGCCGATCTCGAAACTATATCTCTCCAATCAGTAGTAGATGGACAATAGAGTCTATGAAATTAAAGTTATGTAGGACAAAATATCTTTTTTTTTTCATTTATATCCAATTCAGGATTTAATTCATTCATGCTCATATGAGTACTGCGTTGTCTTAAATCTAACGTTTATTCAGTGGCGGTTGTTTTCGACACTTATGCTCTATTGTAATCAACGGTAGATATGAAATAATTATATTGAGTTTGACAAAAACTGAAATTAATCCGAAATCATCGAGATAAAGATATCTGATTTTGGATCTTTATCCGATTGAAATATCGATGAGATCCTTATCATGTTTGATGCATTTTGCTAGGCATTATGCTGTTCTAAAAGTTCTCAGCATTTCCAGGGTTGATGTATGATCCGAAGCACCAGTAGGCTTATTCACCATTTTAGGTGCGATGAGTGGAAATTTGTTATTGTTAAAACGACATTGTGTTTGTAAAAATCATTTAACATTCACAACTGTACCAATTTGTTAGGAAACTCCATCTCCGCCATTACACACTTATAATGCCCATGTTGAATGATGTCTCTACCCTCAGGTGTGGATTACTCCCGCCCGTGCCGGGGTGAGCCGCGGGTCTGTCCCGCTCATCCGTCATCATGCGTCGACCCGCCAGCCATTTGTGACGGGTTTCCGGACTGCCCATCAGGGGACGATGAGGTTGCTTGCAGTAAGTGAACTTGGTGTAGTTGTTCATAAGAGAGTAAAGACAACGCAATGAATGTGATGAAAGAACGATATGTCCCGAGGAAACAAAATTTCTCAATTCCCATATAGGCATGATAGGGGATCCAGTATTGCACTTAAAATTTTGCTTTGGGAATTGCATATAATTATGTTATAATAATTTATGCGATTATTTTTGTGGTTCATCACCGCCCAATTCCATCCCCCTCACTCCCATCCTCCTCTCCAGTGACCTTAATCGATTTACTCCTGGCTTATCGTACATGCTTTAAAACAATATTACGGCTCATCCAAACATTTTGCTGCCAAAATAGATTAGGACTGTATTAATTTTAGGGTTTGATATCGATGATATTTTTAGGAAGTGTTTCTCCAGACATAGTATGAGTCGCGTCTATGTTTTGTATTTAACCCCTTTTTTATTTGAAAGCTTAGTCACATTTTGAATGATAAAAACACGTTTTAATGCCACCACTGAGGGACTATGAAGTGCATCTTCGCAGTTCATATCAGAACGAGGTCACGGTAACCAAGCCACAATGGACGACAATATGTTCTCAGTGTGTTACCATAGCCAATATTCTTTGACCATGCAAGATATGCATTGAAAATACTGAAATTTTAGCGTTCGAAGATGGTTTGACTATTTGACACTGTGGACTGAACAAACCACATTACCCCAGTATGTACATATTGTTTTTATAATTATAGGTAACACTATGTCCGTGTGTAATGGCTTAATCAATGTGGTATAAACGCCGTTTTAATGCATTATTTCTGTAATAAATTCACCTCGAATCTCCATGAATAGAGTAATTTATACTAGCTTTCATCCCCTGTAATATGCTTATTATATCGAATAAATTTAATTTAAAGTAATTGGACAAAGTTTATCCCTGGACTGGTATCGTGAACTTTTTAAATATTTAATTGATTGTATGCCAAATTAGTTATAACGTGGATAATAAATTATGCAAGTACCGCCAAACCAGCATATGTTACTCTTTCCGAATCAGACATTGCTTTTCTGTTCTGTGATAATAATGATATGAACAAAATCATGTGAATTTCCAATTCGTTTATTCAATTACAGCCATGGCGACCGCGATAGTGATTCGCTTATATTTCATTTACTTGAATGACTGCGCACCAAATTTGAGATGATATCATCGACATCATTATAGGTTGAACATCGGACATTGTGAATTCTATCACCCGTGTTGGGAATTGTGTGTCGTTTGTGGTGTTGATCGTGCGAAACTCTGACAATATATGATACTTGAATAAATTCAATACAAACTTTTTGTAGTTTTATTTTTAAGCTGTAATATAAAAGGGGAAATAATGACATTAATAGTATTGATTATCTAACACCGTGAATTGTTTGTGATTCCTAGCAAGAATCCTAATTTCACACAAGGTGCTGTGGCTGATACAAGTTTTACCAAACACCAATACCAACACCAACGGATATCCTTAAGTTTAGTTCGCCACCCCACCGACGTATTTTGCTTTAATCTGCTGACTGACTAAACCTGGCATTTTACTACATGAAGGTAATCCTGAAATTAATGATGATGCAATAATTGTCACTGACAGTTCCCAAACTACCATGACAACAGGCTACAGTTATTCTGGCATGACCTATGGACATTCATTCTGTAAAACAAAGACCAATATACCCACTAGGCACCAGCTGCCAATGTATGGACGATTTCGCTGGTGAATCAGTTATTATTCTGGTCATATCCCTAATAAATTCGGGCGTGCCTCAAGCCAATTCGGTTGCGCAGTGTTTCACCAATACCCATGTTGGTCAGTCGGGCAATTGGTAAAACGTCAAGGAACATGTCACTGTCCATTGATAAATTAAAGTCCTTGGCTGATTTAGCTCGGTTTTAAGATCCAGACAACACGACCGGAAGAGTGAGCTAATATGCACAGATTTATTGGGGGAGGCAGGCTATAGTGAATGGTGGTGGAATTATTAGAATTTCTCCGAAATTTCTTTCCCTCTAAATCAATCCCGAAATCAATATCTGGTCAGGGAAAAACAAACCTTTCATTTAAATAGTGACCCTCTTCTTATTACTACATGTCATACTTATAAGCGTTGACTTCTCTATCTGACGATAATAAAATCACGTTAAATTCTACGGATAATAGAAACATTATTGTAAAGAAATTCTACTGCGAGTTCAGTCTCATTCAGGTGTTTCTCTTAACTTTGATTCATAGAATATTTCGTCATAATTTACTCGAGACGGATATAGGTGAAGTTAACCCATGAGCTTTTCACAAAACCATCCAATTTCTTCAGCATTCGCGTGACCATGGATAATGACAAAAAAACAATGACCCCCATCCACACACACATAAACAACCGCAATTTATATTTTAGTGTGTCTGCCAAAGGGTTCGTTTTGAGCAGTATCTACATTTTAACTTTTTTATGGCGCGAATACGAAACAAGGTGGGGGAAGGGCTAAACGATGCGTGGTCGCGGGATGTG
Source organism: Lytechinus variegatus (assembly GCF_018143015.1). NCBI lineage: Eukaryota > Metazoa > Echinodermata > Echinoidea > Temnopleuroida > Toxopneustidae > Lytechinus > Lytechinus variegatus. The sequence goes on from NC_054753.1 coordinate 4,714,046, forward strand.
CGCGCGTGTATGTGAGGGTGTATGTGTAGGTGTTTTGGATGTGGGCGGTTATCTCTGTATGGTTTCGGTTTAAGGTTCTTTTGTTGTTAAGTTGTTTTCTGTTCCCTTTCCCATTTCCTTTTTAGATGCAACATCGTGTCCATTGGATTGTGAGTGCCATTTTCTCTCGGTACGATGTAAAAAGGTGATATGGAATGCGGTTCAAGCTCATATGATTCCAGAAGATACGAGAAAGTTGTAAGGATAATAATATTCAAAATCAAGGATTATCATTTACTAAATCAAAGCCTACGTTTGCCTTACCAATCCGTTTTATTCAATTCCACTTACCACAAATAATATTTCAATGGTTTTTTTTATCATTCTCATGAATGATTTTTATTGTGATTATTGAATATTGATATTGTAAAACACCGTGCCTTGTATCCTTCTTTGTAAAGGATTTCGCAATTCAACCTCTGACCGCTATGACTTTGGTGATAAACCATGGCAGCTATTTAATTTAATTCAATTGTGGTTCAGTTTGTGCAGCGATATATTTGAATTATCAATATTTTGCAATTTTTGTTTTATTTACCCAGTGTAGCGATTTCCATTCATCTGTTTTCCATGATTTTATGATTAAAAAGTATTTGTAGCATGCAATTAGTTTATACATATTATATACAACCAAATAAATTTTTTTATCAAACATGAAATAAATGCAAAAAAAAATCAGCAAGGTAAAAAAACAAGGTTAAAAGACATGAAAATACAAACTCCCAAGAAGCTTATATTATCGTTCTGTTGTTGAAGTTTTTGTCTCCGTATATTAAAAAAATATATATCATATAAAATTACAAATCGAAAGTATAGAAGTAAAGTAGAATTACGTCTAGCTGTCCATTTTTAGCTACATTTATTGTTTTTCTTGGCCTTCGATGGAGCCAGTACATCAAATCAGTACAACAAAGCATTAAAGAAAATAATGCATTTGATATACAAAGAATTACATTACAAAGCAAACAAATAAGACAGGACAAAGGATGAAAATAAGAGGTACAACGTAAAAATATAGTATTTAGGTCATGTGGTTAAAGTAGGAAGTTGACGCTAATCACCGGTTGATTTATTTTATTTTGAAGATGCTCTATCTGATATTATAATGTTCAAAAGTTCATCTAAAATACTGTAAGTATGATCGCAAGCAATTATAATATTTAATTTTCGTTGTTTCAGATGGGTTGAGAAGTCTAGTGAACAAGAAATGAACGAAACTGAAGGAGGGGATCTGGTCAGCTTGGTCAGTTTGAATTTCTCTCGACTCAACAACCTGAACATGCTGTAAGAAAGTACCCCCCATCATCAATATTCAGGGTTTTACAAGTTGTGTATTTGGAAATTTTCATGAACTTGCTGTCTTCTCCATATTCTGAACTCTCGGGCTCAAGGAGAGACATTAATGTATAATTTCCTAATATTATGACATTTCATAGCTTTGGCGAGGTGAGTCTTGAGCCCGCGACCTGCCTTTAACAATTTTTACGGAGGGTTTAAGAAGGAATGCCACCTACCGTGCATGGTTGCATTGAAAATAAAAATGTTATCTTTCATAAAACCATACTAAACTGAGAATAATATGAATGAGAAAGCTCACTATGGTATACATGTATTATGCATATACTAGCATCAAAATATTGATTAATAATTGTTTTGACTGTGGACATATTACAGCTAAATAAAGAGGTAATAATGTTTTTTTTAAGAATGATTAAAATACAAAATATCTAATATTTTTTTCCATGTACGAGGTAGGGAAAGGTATTATGCACGTATATCGTATAAACGGGGATATAGGCTATGGATTTTATCACTTTCATTGTAAATTAATGTGTTTATTTTTTATTTTTTTGCAGGATAATACGTTCTTTTCCTTTTACGGTGATAAAGCCTGGCACATTCGCTGAACTTCGGTTCCTTGTATTCATGTAAGTGTTGTAGTGAAAGAACATGATGATACAAATGATAATGATAATTTACGGCCTGTATATAAAGTTTGATACGTCGAAACAAAACTTCTGAGCTCTTTTAAAGATACGCTAATTTCCCGGTCATCGGGTGGCGTACACTGATGACTATGAGTATATAACTGTGGTGTTAACCGGTGTACATAGAAGACCACACCGGTTATTTTACACCGGTGTTAAATTGGTGGTGTTAGTTTTACAACTATATGTGTTATTACAACACCTTTTGTCGTTACATTTACACTCTTTGGTGTTATGTTTAATCTCTACTGTGTAATTTTAACACCTCAGAGTGTGGTCCTCTATTAACACAAATTGGTGTCTGTTTTAACACCGCTGTTTTTACAGTGTAATATCTACTCTCTGGGGGATATTATGCTGTCATTACACTGCCCATAGTGCGGATTCTTTATGCAGTGCATATTTTAGCATAATTATCTCCCCTATTCCAACTGTGTCATACAATACACGGGTTTATAAAAGACGATTTCGAGCACTTTCCCTTGCTTGTTTGTTCGTTTTTGTTTTGTTTACTTCTTCTATTTTTCTATCTTTCAGTGACCTGATGAAAAATAAGATATCTAAACTTCAAGCAGACACATTTAAAGGTCTGAAACGTTTAAAGGAAATGTAAGTATTAGATAATTAAGATTCAATTATTATTCAGTTATGTTCTTTTAACACCTCTGAAAAATATAAGTTACAACCATAAGTGTTTGGATGGATCTATGAAGAAAAATGACACATTGTCAAGAAAAGGGCGCTTGATCTAAAAAATTCGGAAATTTCACTAATGACGGTCAGTTAACTTTTGTAAAATTTTAATTTGCATATATTATCTCAGTATTTCACATTGTCCAACATTAAGCAAAGCTTTAAACGGACATTAGAGACCAAGATTTATAATGTTGAGGTTTTCAACACGCTTATGATAAGAAAAGGTTTAATTTGGTTGGATCTTATCTCATGAATACATACACGATGTTTAATCCAATACGAACATAATCATGTTAATATGAAAAAAATGTGCTATATCACAATTTTCATACATATCGACGTATAATTGTAAAATTATTCGTAGGGTACATTATTTCACTATGCTCTGGCCATTTTCGCTCCCCCCCTCCATCCAATACTCTATCCTCTCTCTCCCTGTCTCACGTTCTCCCCTTCTCTCTCACTCTCTTCTATCTTTATATTATCTCTCCTTCTCTCTCTCTTACTCTCACACACACTCTTTAAGCTCCATCCTCCTCTTTTCTTTACATATATCTCTCCCTCTCTCTTTCCCTCTCTTCCCAGGTACATTTTCATGAATGGACTTCAGGCGATAGAACCCGGGGCATTCCGAGGTCTCGAATCACTGAAAATTATGTAAGTCCTATTTTTTTTAACCTCTTAAAAATATTGATATTTAATTACACAGGGAAATCTGGAATAGCACCATTATCTGTAGAATGGGAGGAAAGTCTTAGTAATGGCCAAAAAATGTGGTTTAGTTATTGGTAGCTAAATTTGACATCAATCCCTATAAATTTTTCATTCATTTGGCATTTGAATGAAAAAAAAAATACCATGAGATATGAGAAGGGTCGGAGAAAACATCAGAAGCATTACAATGTAAACAAATTCTTGACACCTTTAGCTTTTTTTAGTCCAGACTTAGTCCATGGTTTTAGATAAATTTGGGTTCAGAATTCAGGCCATCTCATGATATCTATTAAATTCTGAATTGGGCATGCTAACATTTATGAATACATTGTACTTTGTAGACCCGAAGAGACCCCTTTGTTTTTAAATTTAGATTCAGTTGTAATTAAGACCCCAACGGTTCACTTTGACGTACGAGGTGCATAGGCGGCGGAAGTGGGTTTTTCTTTTATTTTCTGCGTCCCCCTCCCCCCTGAAATGTTAGTGATTCACCCCCCCCCCCCCCAGTTGATGATCTTTTTTTTTTGCTTGTCAAAAAAAAATTGGCGATCACCTGCTAAAATGTAAGTTGATAACCCTTTTTTTATTGGGGGGGGGGGGCTTGTCAAATTTATTCCCTGTGTCCAATCAAATATTTCAGGTGGACCCCTCCTAAATCTCCTAAATTTTGGGGCTTCCGCCGCCAATGACGAGGTGACCTTAGGACAGTACTTTCTCGGCCAAATCACCAAGTCAATAAGGATGAGCGTTGGCTGATCGGGAGCATTGTCCGGCATTGCCTTCCTTTTGCAGTAGGATATTACGTGAGCGAATCGTGTTGTAAATAATTGTGGGCGCGTTATTGAAGGCCGTAATTACAGTTTAATTTGATAATAACGTTTCAGAACAGGATGCTAGGTCACGAATCGTACCTGTAAGGATATACAGAATTATTGTATGCAATTTGATTATTTCCTGACCTTTCTTTGGTAATAGGTTGTTTGAAATATATACGCATTTGTTAATTCATTTATCTATGCATTGATTTATTAATTCATCAAACCATCCCTACTTGTTTAGTTCATTTGATTTTATTTAAAGGGGTGGTCCAGGCTGAAAATATTTATGTCTGAATACACAGAGTAGGATTCACTTAGCAAAACGTTGAAAATTTCATCAAATTTGGATAACAAATAATAAAGTGATTGAAGATTAAATTTTAGCAATATTTTGTGAAAACAGTCATAATGAATATTCAGTAGGCGAGCTGATGATGTCACATCTCCACTTTCCGGTTTCCTATGTTATTACATAAAATCATATTTTTTCATTATTTCATACTTGTGTGAATAATATGTCTCCCTTGTAATGAAATAAGTTGCAGCGATAAATATCTATTGCACTAAATCAGTTGTCAATCCAATTTTTCTAGTTCTTGGAGGAAAAAAATTGAATAAACCTAATTTCATATAATAAAATACAAAAGAATAAGTGGAGATGTGACATCATCAGCCCACCTAATGAATATTCATGACGACTGTTTTTAAAAAATATTACTAAACTTTAGATTTCAATAACTTTGATATTTGTTGTCCGATTTTGACGATTTTGCTCAGTGAATTCTACTCTATATAAATGCTTTCAGCCTGGACCACCCCTTTAATATATTCACCAATCGATATCTTTATCATTTACAGTGTATCAATGGGATCTGTTTTTGTCAATATGGTACAGCGGTAGACCTTTTAGCCAAATAGTTCTAGTTTGATAGTAGTTTGGTGTATTATAGTTGAATTTATTTCAAATAATTTTCCATAACCATGCAAATATTTTTCTTCTTCTTTCTTGTGGATGAAATAATACACCGTTGTATGTATATGTAATTCGAGGTGAGCATTTTTTCAATAAGTGCCATCCATTGGATAGTAAAAATTGCTCATTTGATGAATAATAAGCACAACACTGAAAATTTCATCAAAATCGGATGGAAAATAAAAAAATATGACAATTTTAAGTTTTGCTTAATTTCACAAGTTATATTCACATCCTGGTCGGTATGCAAATGAGGAAACTGACGACATCACACACTCACTATTTCTTTCGTATTTCATTATATGAAATATGAAATATTCTAGTTTTCTTCTCATTGTTCTGTGAAACAAAGATTTATTTTACCCTGAACATGTGGCATTACTATTGTTTAACATTTTATGTTTCAGTCAAGTTGGTCTTTATTTTCAAATCTTACAAAATGAAATATTGTACGATTCAAACAATAAAAAAACAAAGGAAATCGTGAGGGACATCATCGATTCTCTCATTTGCATTTGACTAAATTGTGCATATAAAATAAGCAAAACTTTAAAATGTCATAACTTTCTTTTATTTTACATCCGATTTTGATGAAATTTTCAGCATTATGCTTGTCTGGGTCTTGACCTTTTTAATGAACACGCAAGATTTGACACCGTATCCCCCATGACTTTGATTATTTTCTGTCATACATGCCAGGATTCTGATGTACAATGATATCACACGGCTCAGTCAAGGGATGTTCGAGGGTCTTAGCAACCTTGAAGACATGTGAGTATGATAGATGGTACCCATACTACTACTACTACTGCTGCTACTACTACTACTACTACCACCATGACTACTACTACTACTACTACTACTACTACTACTACTACTACTACTACTACTACTACTACTACTACTACTACTACTACTACTACTACTACTACTACTACTACTACCATGACTACTACTACTACTACTACTAGGCCTACTACTACTACTACTGCTGCTACTACTACTACTACCATGACTACTACTACTAGGCCTACTACTATACTGCTGCTGCTATTACTATTACTACTACTACCATGACTACTACTACTACTACTACTCCTATTACTACTACTACTCCCCCTCTCTCCCTCTCTGCCACTCTCTCTCTCTAGTGTGGTCTTGGCGTCCGCAAAATCATTTTTCCCATCGAAGTTCTGGAAGCCCATATGAATAAGAGTACGCATGTGCGTGGACGACCACTGACAATCAATTTCGAAGACGCAAGTCATGAATAGTCATTAGCTTCCAGAACTAAGATGGGAAAAAATAATTTCGCGGGCCGTCCCGGCCCTCTTTTATTCTCCCCTTCATGTGTCCAGTCGAGTGCTAAGAATATGTCCAATCCATTTCTAGAGGCGTCGATCCGGGGGATGGGGGGGGGGGGCAATCGCCCCACTAATGAAAATATAGGCAAACATATGGTTTTGCCCCCCCCCCCCCAATAATTCCACATGTGCAAATAAAAAATTAAATAAGATTGTAATGTTACACTGAAATCAGCAAGCGAGATTGGGATATCAGCTCTTTCTTGATTTAAAATAATGCTCAAAATGTCCGCTTTTCAGATTAGAATATAAAAATTTTCACCTCCCGCTTCGCGCTCGCATCATCTCTGTAGCAAAACCCATACTTTTCATCATTAAATTGTTTTTGATGATGATCCTTAAATGTCAGGATTTGATAACAATAAACTTTTTGAATTGATTAGATAGGTGAATAGAATGTCCCGTTTTCAGTTCTAAACCTCAAAAGAACTTCCGCTTCGATTTGCAATAATCTTTTGTTCGAGATATATCTTGTAATTTATCAAAAGCGTTCATCAAACTGTCATTTTTTTCAGATCGAAATATCAAAATTTTCAGCTCGAGCTTCGCGCTCGCATCTATTGTTCTTCTAGATATCCATCTTAATCATTGGTACCAAAAATGCTTAGAATATCTAGCTTTCAGGTCAGAATTAAAAGAAATTTCATCTTGCTCTCGGCACTTGCATTATCTATGTTAGTGAGATACATGTATCTATCCTCCTCATGAGTAACTACAAACAAACCTAAACCTATATTTTTCTTGTCTTCATGTCAGTATACTAAAAAATTCCAGCTCGCGCTTCGCGCTCGCATCAATATTATATGTATATATATATATATATGTACATGTAGGTCTGTGTGTGGGTGGGTGGGTGGGTATAGGGGTGTGTGTGGGTGAGTTTGTTCGTTTTGTGTGGTCGAGCGCCTTTGAAAAATTGAATCATGATTTTTGCCCCCCCCCCCGATCCGAAAAATGGATCGACGCCCCGTCCATTTCAATCATCTTTTTAAGGATTATGATTCCCATGTTCACTTCACTGCGACGAACTCTACCTAGAAATCTCTTCAGAGGCGTATTATTGTTTTTATACCTGATTCCGGCTTAAAATCGAGCTGCTATTTCCAGCGCTCAGTCAGAGTATCCGAGGAATTGATCTTGTCAGGTACGGTGTCCCCCACTCGGATTAAGCGCAGCATAATTTCTTACAGAAGGAAAACAAACAATTGTTAAGATTCAAATCCACGATTCTCCGATTGAAATCAGTGGCGTAATGAGGCAAAAAATTGAGAGGGCCAGATATGGTAAATCGGGCAAAATACTTTAAAATGTTGCGAGGGGGCGTTGCAATTGGACTGGCAATAAAACAATTTTTCCCTTGGGGTTCCACCTCTCGGGGAAAAAATGGTAATTGTCAGACCAACCTCGGATGAATAATTCCCACTATTCTTTCTCAACACCTGATATATTTTAGTAACTATAATATCAGAAGAAAATAGCAAGTTGACTTCATAGTTGCAGTACACTGGATCACACGACCCGTAGAGCATTAGACTCATAATTGCAAGGTTGTGGGTTCGAGTCCCACTCTACCATTGTCTTCACTCTGATAAAAAAAACATCCGAGATTAATATATGTCGCCTGTAAGGTCAGCTATCGAGACTGATTAACCTAGACGTAGAATGTTTTCTAGGTAATCGGTTGTAATCCAGCTTGACTTTTACCAGCAAAATGCTGTCCTGGTGAGTTCTTATGGGAGTTACTATAAACAGATTAAGCAAAATAATACATGTGGCTTTGATGTGTGGGTAAAGATAATATGAATTAGAATCTCGGGGAAACAAAGAGGCAGATCACTAATTAAGCAGCCATAAAACAATGGTTTCAGACGGTGTTTTATATGTATTCAGATAATATCCTGAAAGCCCTCGATGATTAATCATCTTAAAAGAGAAACTCTGTCCTAATCAGAAAGTTGTTTGTTTCCTCTCTGTCTTGATGGTCATCAATCCGGTTTCGTATACTCCCTGTCTTACAAAGATTTAAGATTGATCAAGTCAATTTCAATACAGGAAATATGCACAATCTCCTTAGTAAATAAAGAGAATCACACTGAATCTTCAAGAGAACGATGAATGTACACTGTACAAACTGTGGTGTTAAACTGACACCAATTGGTGTTAATAGAGGACCACACCCTGAGGTGTTAAAATAACACCCTAGACTAGAGATTGAACATAACACCAGAGTGTAAATGTAACAACCATAGGTGTTGTAATAACACCTAAACGTGTAACACTAACACCACCAATTTAACACCGGTGTAAAATTACTGGTGTGGTCCTCTATGAACATCGGTTAACACCATAGTTTTTGCTGTGTATGAATATAAATCATATCTAGAAAATATTTGAATGTTGACGTTTCATAGATTAGGTTGATATGATTAGTCGCAAATCTATGTAAGACGGGGCCACGAAGTACAGTATACAAGTATTTGTTCGGCCAGTCCCTCGAAGAATGACCATAATTCTGCACTGAACAGGTGGGTTGGCGAGGGGGCTATCCACATGCTCTCCCGAAATTTTTAGGTCATAATCTTTTTATTTATTTTTATTTCAAACACAATATCCATTTCAAATTGATCCTCGGATCCTTCCATTTCGATTACAACGTATAAGAAACGCCCCCCATGATCAGCTAGCTCGTTTCACTCACTCGCTTGTATAAGACTGCACATTTTGCCAATAGCCCCTCCTCCTACTGATAAAAAAACAATGTCTGCGTAGGACCATGTTTCAAAGCAGTCAAAACTTCTTTGGCACATTCTAACAATGCAAATGTTCAATGAATAGAATACAAATCAATACTTTAACATAAAAATAAATGATATGTGGCCCAGTGGATAAGTCTTCTGACTTTGAAACAGAGGGTCATGGGTTCGAATCCCAGCCATGGCGTAATTTCCTTCAGCAAGAAATTTATCGACGTTGTGCTGCACTCGACCCAGGTGAGGTGAATGGATACCCGGCAGGATTAAGTCCTTGAATGCATGAGCGCTGAAAGGCAGCTCGAGCTAAAGCCGGGGTAATAATAATAACAACGCGCCTCGGAATAGAATATTTCTAGATAGATGGCGCTATATAAATGCCTATTATTATTATTATTAAATGAATAATAATCATTGGTTCAGTGTAATAATTAGTGGGAAATATGAAAATTTGTGCTTCTTAAAACATTTATGAATGTATTTGTTATATTGTTGCTTGGGGGTATAGGTCGTTCCAGAGTAATTCTATTGAAGTGCTGGAGCCGTTAACCTTTATGCACCTGGAATCCCTTTATTACTTGTGAGTATCAATCTATTCATATCTAGAAAAAAAATGTCTTTAAAATATTATATTTTCAAGTAGACAGAGTGAAGCGTGTGTTAGGTAATGCAGATAATTAAAAGCTGTCTTGGATTAATCACATAGAATTATCATATCCATGGAAGCGTGACAGCCATTCCACTGCATGTTGTCTGCACTACTGACTACTAACTGAAAACTATCAATTATCAGTGTATTGCCATTATCTTGCCCAATTCGGATTATAGAAGACTTGTTTGGGGTTGGCCAGCTCGTGTTACAAAAGAAAGGCGTCAGTTTCTGTTTTAATAAGAAACATCCAAACATCTTGTCCATATAGCCTTCTTTTTATAATTTCGGTTATAATGATAGAGCAAATATTAAAACAGTACAGTTTGTGATTATTGTTCTACTCTTTTGCTTATATTTTTTTTTATTATTTCATTGAGTATGAATTCAACATCTTTTATGTAAAGTTAGATTTTTGACAAAACAAATTATTACCGAATAACGCTACACAATATTCCCGTTCGTCTTCCGTTTATTGGCATTGCTTTATAATTGATATACATTTGTCTCCCTAAAAGACATTTCCGATTAAATGGTCAGTGGCGGATCCAGAAGATGCACAGGAAGAGAGCACCCCCTCTTTAATCATTCCTTGAAAAGCCATATCAATACCAATAAATATGATAAATTTATCAACTGTTTCATGCGACCTCCCCCCCTTGGATTTCAACATACAACAATATCACTATGAAAGTGCTTTATTGAAAAAAAAACATATATACCACAAAACAATTTCCATCAGTATTCATGATGGGTAATCAAACATATAGTTATCTTGTTCTTTCCAAAAAAAATAAAAAGAGTGAGCAATCTTTCTTTTATTTATTAAAAATCACAACAAAAACTATTTCTGATCATTATATAGAAAGAGAATAATAGTCATAATTTGACGGTTTTGCCACAGTCATTATCAACCAATCGATATTCATGTCCTTAAAAGTGGCATTCAACCAACATTGTTAAAGATCAATAATAATTCACCTTCTTATTTAAGTTAAACCTATGGGGCGTTGCAAAGATGGTTGCAACCAATTGCAAGTCAAATTTAGGTCACAAAATCAGTCACAAGTCTGGCAATTATTTGCAAATCCACGCTTGATAGCTGGTCTGCTCAATTCTTGCAAGAAGTAGTTAAAATAATTTTGGCATAGTTATATATCAATTGTAGATTTTCAGCAGAAGTTTGCAATCACTTGCAAATATTTTCTTTCAACACCCAATAGATACAGTGTATACAAATTATCAATAACTTTCTCTTCGTAGAAGCAATATAGAACATTATAAGCAACATAATTTCTTCATAAAATTGAAAATGCGGATTTGTTATTTTGTGTGACTTTTCGTATTTCACAGAGATCTTCAGTCGAATCACATATCATCGTTGCCTAAGGGAGTTTTCAATGGTCTGGGAAATTTAGATTCATTGTAAGTAGATATTTTTCAAGAGTACTAAAGGATTGAAAGTCCAGACTGAAACGATAATTTTAGCTAACCACTTTATAGAATATCTTCTTTATCCAATATTCAAGAAAAAAAACATGCTCATCCTCGCTTGGTATTCTTCATATTTTGCCAAATTGATATTTGGGACATGATTCAACACAGATTACCAAAAGACTAAACTGGCAAATAATCCATCCACATCCATAGATGTGCAAGATCCATATTTTGTTATAGACAAACTACCTATTTTAAGAGATGTGACTATGATAGTTCCGTAGCCTATGAAGATTGAATTTGGCCATCCTATTTAGCGCTATTTCGGGCACATTTGAGAAAATCTGTACCTCTATTTTGAATAAAACTAGTACAAATTGGCCTTTAAAACACACTCCTGTATTCCGAGTTTCAAGCGATACCCTTGATATTAAGGGACAAGTCCACAGTCCACCCCAACAAAAAGTTGATTTGAATAAAAAAGAGAAAAATCAAATAAGCATAACACTGAAAATTTCATCAAAATCGGATGTAAAATAAGACAGTTATGACATTTTTAAGTATCGCTTCACAAAACAATTATATGCACATCCTGGTCGGTATGCAAATGAGGGGACTGATGACATCACCCACTCACTATTTCTTTTGTATTTCATTGTATGAAATATGAAATATTTCCATTTTCTCCTTATTGTCATGAGGAACAAGGTTTCATTTCTCCATGAACCTGAGTGTGGAATTACCATTGTTTGAACATATCGTGGTCCAACCAAGAGAAACTTTATTGTCAAATTTGTGAAAATTGAAATTTTGTATAATTCAAACAATAAAAAACAAAAGAAATAGTGAGTGACATCATCAACTCTTTCATTTGCATATCACACCGAGTTGTGCATATCACTGTTTTGTGAAAAGCGAAACTTGAAAATGTCGTAACTTTCTTATTTTACATCCGATTTTGATGAAATCTTCAGTGTTATGCTTTAATGTTTAATTTATCTCTATTTATTCAAATCAACACTTTTCTGGTGTGGACTTGCCCTGTAAGAAAATGACCTAATGAAATACAATCATGTGAAAAACAATTTCTGTATGTAGTCATGATGAACCTGTGTTTTTTTTCCAGACATCTGGGTATTAACAAGATCGCATCCATTAGGAATTCAACATTTATCAGCTTGACGAATCTGACTTACCTGTAAGTTAGGTTTTATAGTGTTCATTTTTGTTTTGATGTGCACACTATGGCCCGTATTCTGAAGTCGGGTTTAACTTAAACTCAGGTTTGAAGTTGTGGTTTAAGTATGGGAAGCCAAAATATCATTTTTTTTATTAAGTTGTATGTTTCTTATGTTTACTGTGCTCTTTCCTGATTCGTCGATGGTGAAGACAATTATCTTTTTATACTTCTTAGACAATTATGAATGATTTGAGAGCAAAATGAGCTGAAGTATGATATCTCTGCTGTTAGTAAATTATCTAACAATCGGCTCGCCATACTTAAACCACAATTTAAAACCTGAGTTTAAGTTAAACCCGACTTCAGAATACCGGCCTATATATCTTTGTAATACATGTATTTCTCATATCCATTCTTAGTACCAACAAGATATCGAGCTGAAAATGATTAATGCAGGCGATTTCTCTTCAGTCAATAATCGAGCACTCTACGAGTCTATAAAAAATATCTGGACAGATTGACCAAGAAACTGAGTCTGTTGGTGCCACACCCTTTTGAACTTCAGAAAATAATCCAGGATAAAGGCTAATGTGACCACTTAAAGACCAGATTTGACCGTTTCATAAAGGGCTTGCAACTGTTCTAACTTTATGGCAGCCACAATGGAAACCTTGATTTTGATTGGCTGCTGACCACTGTTACCATGGTAGTTGCAATTATGGCGAAGTTACAAGTCATTTATGAAAACGCGCCCCTGATCAGACAGTTCTTTGCCTTAATGGCAACTACCATGGTAACGGGGCTCAGGAGCCAATCAGAATCAATGTTACCATGGTAGTTGCCATAATGGCAAAGTTACAACAGTTGCAAGTCCTTTATGCAAGTCCTTTATGAAACAAGCCCCTTCAATTATGAAGTTCTGGTTTTCAGGTCAATGTGATCCGTCAGTTTTTAAAATGTACAATTAATTACTATTTCATTAGTTTTCTTGCAAACCATCTACTTTCATTAGAGACCTAAGTGGAAACCCTTTAGTCCTGATTGACGCCCATGCTTTCAAAGGATTGTCATGCTTAGAAATACTGTAAGTATTAATCATTAAGTTAAATCAATACATGAAATTGTCTCTATTCCTGTATTCATTCATAGGGCTATTTTCCTGTCTTTATACCTTGTTTTATATCTTTACATATTCATAATTTATCAATAACGTGTTAAATTACAAATTTCGATATTCATGTCATTATATATTTTAATTTGAAATCAATATGTGTGTTTTTCCTTATGTTGGTTTATAGGTTTTATTTCGATTTCTTTTCTACTTACTCCGCGTTGTTTATGTTCTTTATTCAGTAATACATTTACCTTCTTTCTTACTGACTGCAGAGTAGGTTTTATATCATATTACATTAAATATTATGATTATAATAATCATTATAATGCAAAACAATGCATAGCCATGTATGTGCCGAACTCTTTTTGCTTCAGGTTAAGTTAACGCTAAAAGCTCGATGTACTAAAACGAGTTGATCATACAATAAAGATGGAGATTTCATCAAAATCTGATAATTAGAAAGTCATGATAGTTCAAAGTTTTGGCTTTGTCACAAAGCAGTTTTACGAACAAGATGCGTGATATGCAAATGATAAAGATTTCTAAAATAAAAGGCCTCACTTGATGAAACTTGATGGAAATAAAATGAAATAAATCTTGATTGAATTGATAAATAGAAAATTAAAAGAGGTAAAATATTTCCATTTGATTTTAGGATAATATCCGAGACACAGCTAGTCAACGTAGGCGAAGATGCTGCTTATGGAACGGACAACTTACTTGAATTGTAAGATACTATAATTTCATATTTTAAATCTGACCACAAGAACAAACCAAGTCTATCATTTGGCCAAATTGAATGTATTATGGGAAATTATTTCATATGCATGAGCAATTCTTGTGCATCCAGTAGTGCCCGAAATACAACAATCACCATTGAACACACAGAGAATGCATTTATTTTTTTGTGTGCATTTGACATGAATTGCCATGGACTTGGATCATTAGGCATTAAAACTTTTTTGTGTGTGTTATATCGCATCTTGTCTTTCTTTGGAAATTATGTCATCTTTGTCTTTCCTAGTAAGAAATTGCTTTGGAGCTCAGCATGTGAAAGAAGTTATTTATTTCATCACTGATACATAGACATATATTACCGGTATGCAAAAAAATGCAATATTTTTTTCAACTGGACTCATCAGCTACCATTTAAATTACTTTTAAATTTTGGTTCTAAAAATTGGACGATGTGCCTAGTTTATAAACATTTTGGAATGCTCTAGATGTTGAAGATTGTAATCGATTTTGAAGTAAGCATAAGTTTTTCTTTAAGGGCGCTTTTGAAACCACTTGATAGATCAATATTCATCGATGTCCATATTCCGTAATTATATCTAAAATATCGCACATTTGTAATAGTTAACATAATGAAAAACATCATATGAACACATGTCTTTGCTCTTTTGCTGTTTCTAGGACGGCAGATGATCCCAAACTTTGTTGCCTGTTCAAGCCATCTGGGGAATGCAACACGCCACCGAATCCTTTCGCTACCTGCGAAGGGTTGTTACGCAACACCTTGTTAAGAATCTGCATCTGGCTGATTGGTATCAGTGCTCTGGTGGGGAATGTACTAGTGATTGCCTGGCGTACCTACAAACGCAAACTAGATCGGAGTGAAAACTCGGTGCAGATGAGTTTTATCACCAACTTGGCGATTGCTGACTTACTTATGGGTGTGTACATGGTATTTATCGGCAGCGCAGATGCCTATTTCGGTGCAGACTACTATCTGCACTCGGCGTCGTGGCGCAAAAGCTTTGCATGCAAGTTGGCAGGTTTCGTTGCCATGGTTTCCAGTGAAGCGTCTGTGTTTCTCCTAGTTCTTATTAGCCTGGATCGTTTCATCTGCATTGTGTTTCCGTTCGGTGTATTCCGTTTCCGGACCCGCTCTTCACGGGTTGCCCTATGCTTGGCATGGTTCCTTGCTATTCTCCTTGCCGTCATTCCAATCACCATTGGGGATCGCATCACAGGTTTCTATGGTTACTCTGATGTCTGCATTGGCTTGCCGCTAGTTACCCCGGCAACTGGCTTTCAGGGCGTCTGGGTTGAGTCCGGCAATGGGGACACCTTTGAACACCATTTTGTCGCGACTGGGAACTCCGGTTGGGCATATTCCACCGCGGTCTTCATTGGTCTCAACCTGATGTGTTTTGCAGCAGTCTTTGTGTTCTATGTAGCCATTTTTGTCTACGCTCGTAAGGCAGCAGCATCGTCCGGACGTAAAACGGAGCGGAAGGATGAGGTCAGAATGGCCATAAAAATGGCAATCATTGTTGGGACAGATTTCCTTTGCTGGATGCCAGTGATCATCATGGGTATCTTATCCCAGAGTGGTTCAGCCGTTATCCCTGTTGTGACGTACGTCTGGACCATTGTCTTTGTCCTCCCGATCAATTCCTCCCTCAACCCATACCTCTACACCATCTCCACCATGATCCAGAAGGGCAGGTCCCGGAAACCGATCACCAGTGGAACGTATCGCTTCTCCGCCTCGTCGTATCGCACAAGCCTTTCAGGGAGTACTAGTCCAGCGCAGGAAAGTTTGAAGACGGCGCAGGTACAGTGATCGGCGATGGAGTTCTGTGAAACCGCAGCCACACCAACATATCAGACTACAGTTTGGCCAATGGTATTGTTTCAAGCAGTACATGATAGCCTTGATTGGTCTTGAGTTAGTCTTGACGACCAAAATGTAACAAACATTTTAAATTGAACTTTCACATTAAAGTTGCATAAATGGCTCTACCTCTCTTCGGTAAAGTACTTTGTGGATTAGACCTCACTAACATTTCTCTCAGTGAATCAAATGGCTCTATCAATCATATACGTGTTGGCTATGTATCTATATTATACATACTTCATTGTAATTTTATGCAGGAGAAAGAATTAGTAATACATGTTTAAATCATGAAATGCATACTTATCAATTCAGGACATGTCAGTTCTTCAAAATATTACCATACTAAGAGTCATGCATTCTAGGGATTCCTTGTCCATTGTTAATACATTGTTAAAGGTCAAGTCCACCTCAGAAAAATGTTGATTTGAATCAATAGAGAAAAATCAGACAAGCACAATGCTGAAGATTTCATCAAAATCGGATGTAAAATGAGAAAGTTATGACATTTAAAAGTTTCGCTTATTTTTAACAAAATAGTTATATGAACGAGCCAGTTACATCCAAATGAGAGAGTCGATGATGTCACTCACTCACTATTTCTTTTGTTTTTTATTGTTTGAATTATACAATATTTCAATTTTTACGAATCTGATGATTAGGACCTCCTTGCCTGAAGCACAAAATGTTAAAATAATGGAATTCCACGTGTTCAGGGAGGAATGAAACTTCATTTCACATGACAATGACGAGAAAATCAAAATATTTCATATAATAAATACAAAAGAAATAGTGAGTGACATCGACTCTCTCATTTGGATGTAACTGGCTCGTTCATATAACTGTTTTGTTAAAAATAAGCAAAACTTTGAAATGTCATAACTTTCTTATTTTACATCCAATTTTGATAAAATTTTCAGTATTATGCTTGTTGAATTTTTCTCTTTTTATTCAAATCAAGTTTTTGTTGGGGTGGACTTGTCCTTTAATACAATGGTTGAATCATTTTGGTTTTGTATATGAATGACTATAATTATCTTTCTATTTCCGATTCAGTTTCTCACTCACATCCCCTTCCTCAATCTCTCCCTCCTCTTCATCCGACCCTCTCTCCGTTGCCACCATCTTTCTTTCTCCTTTCTTTACCACCATTCTTCTCTTTCCTGTTTTTACCTCTCCCTCACTTCCTCCCCATCTCACACGTCCTTTACTTTTTATGTCACTTTTTTTCTCTCCTTATCTTTGATGAAAATATATCTTAATTAGTACAGAAGTCCATGTTCTATTAGGATAATAATCCATATGAATGTCAATATGTTTCTACTTTCTTATACTACGTGTAGGTTGTGCAATCGTCTTGACTATTTATAGAGGTACATGTTTTAATGAGAGTCGCGGAAGTTGTTATCTGTAAATATTGGAAATGTATAAATCTTGAACCATAATTTGTTTCTCAGATTGTTCAGATTGACTTTCTTTCAAAGAAATCTTAATGACTGTGTTGATGTTGTTGATACTGCTATTGCTGCTGATGATGTTGATGATTATAACAAGCCCTTGTACAATTCTTACATGTATTTCAAAATACAAAGACTAATGCAAAGATATCATGTGTGAATTAATGAAAATGATTTAGTTAAAATACCAATCCTGATAAAAAGCATATGTCAACCTCAAAGTACAGCTTCTAGCCAGAAGCACTCTGTTTTGTCTACTCCCAATACATTTCAGTCATTTCAATAAGATCCCTTTTATAGTATGACTCAATTTATTTCAGACATTATATCTTCATGTCCTGTTATTTCAACTTTCTTACATACCCAGGACCAAAATCCAATTGAAACCAGTTGGATTTTCAACTGGTTTTAACTGGAATTTAACAATTTCCAGTTGAAACCAATTGAAACCAGTTGGGCAACTGGAAATCCTAACTGGAACCAGTTGGGTAAATGGATATGACTTCCAACTGGAAATGATTTTTAACTGGAACCAGTTGGGCAACTGGAAATCCTAACTGGAACCAGTTGGGTAACCGGAAATGACTTCAAACTGGAAATGATTTCTAACTGGAACCAGTTGGGTAACTGGAAATCCTAACTGGAACCAGTTGGGCAACTGGAAATCCTAACTGGAAATGACTTCCAACTGAAAATGATTTCTAACTGGAACCAGTTGGGTAACTGAGATGACTTCTATTTTATCACTGCAAGGTCTGGTAAGGCCCTTTGTGATTGGTTTCACATTTTAAACAAGGACGGAGTGGTTGATGGAATGACTGATTTCAAATCTTTGTGATATAAGGACCATGATACTGTTGTAGATACAGTTGCATTTAAATTAAACTCAATTAAATGTCGGACTCACAAGTGCATCTTAACAGTAATGAAGTGACATTTCACTTCTGTTTGATTTCAACGATTTGTGAAATGAGGACAATTCTCAAGCTAAACAATGTAGGACATAAAAGAAAACCAACTAAATCTTTAGGGTATATGCCATATTTTATTCATTGCTCAATAAAGATATACACATTAGCCAATCAATTCATTCCATCAAGAAAGCATAAAAGAAAAATGAATTCACATACATGTTTCATTTTGATATTTCAGCAACATTCTAAAGAAGTTCAAGATTTCAAAAATGAGACTGTAATTTAATTGTCATGTCTTGATGCTGAACATGACAGCTCCCTTGGATACCAATCTCAAATTCTGAAAATTTCAAAGCTACAATAATGTTTTTAACACCATATATTTTATACGGTTTGATGAATATGAACCTCACCCAATGAGAGCTGAACATTGCTTGAAAATAACTTGTACTGGCTAATAACGCACAATGATATACATAACTGATGCACGGTTGCACGAGAGCCGCCATAGCCATCATGTGACGTCACAGGCATGTGAGAGTTCTGAGCACACCAAGGATCGGAGGGGCAGGCCAATGTCTAGTCACAAGGCAACGCCCCTCTAAACATTAACACTGCCATACAGCTCATTGGAATTCCTGACCTGTGTCTGTACATGTATGCGACACCATAATACTATACATATCCACTGTGCTACAGGTACATGTAAAGGTGAAATGTATGATGCTACATGTACATTTGTGACTTTTTCACAAGAACTACATGTATCTCTTTTCGAGCAACGTCGTATAAGTAGATTGCACATTTCTCACAAGCAATCCTTTTGCAGAGAGTTGCCATGGATACTTGCAATAATTAAATTTTTAAAATACCACTTTCTACAATAATTGAGAACATCTGGTCTAAGCCAAAATTTAAGATGTTTGAAGAGTGTGACTGAAAAAAAAAAATCATTTTACAATCGTTTTTTTTTTCTTATTCAAAAACAAAGCCCAAAAGCCCCCTCCTCCCTTTCAATCCCATAATGCATTTCTCCATCCTTTAATGCATTTTATCATCCACAATGGAACATGGAGTGGAGAATAGGTGACAGGATTTGCCTTTGAGCATGACTCCATTTAATTAATTTTATAAGTTGCAGATACATGTACATCATTTCGAACATTCACGAGTGATCTTTTCTTTTCATTAATAAAGGATTCACTTTGTATTAATTTTGAAATCATTGTTTTCATTTGATATTCAGATTAAATTGCCATCACTCCATGGTCAATCAAACCCTTTTTAAAACATGATCCCAGTCTTTGGATCCATAATACACAGGACAAAGCGTTACATTACATATTTCCATGAAGTCCACAAAATTAGTTTTCCTTTCTCCTCTTTTTTTGAGAAGAAGTTCTGTCATATAATATCTTATCTACACAGGGCGGTCGCTTCGGTAGTGAAAATTTCTTTCTGTGGGCCCTCCAACCATGTGTTTGCATGAAAAATTAATTAAAATTCCATAAAAAGTCTACATATTTGACCAACAATAAGTCAATAATCACCTCTGTCAAACACATTATTCAAACCGGATTATGCAACCATGATTAATTTACTTCTTTGAATTTCTCTGAAGGTATATAGATTTCTGAGGTCACAAGAACATTGAATTTGGTAATGCTAACTGTACATATTGTGTATTTTAGTGTTTTTTATAAGTAATTTTTACAGATAAGCACTAATCGTTTGCCACAGACTGAAGCTCTACAACACTTACAGCTAGTCATACACAGTGCAATAGAGGTCTTCTCCTTTGACCTGTGAAAATGTTATGTAAAACTAGAAGGATTTGTTCTCTTCGCACATGATCGTAACTCGTCTTTTTCTTTCAAATGCATATCACCAGAATGGACACCTGTGTAAGACAATGATAGTGAAAAAAAAGATCAATAATAATTCACACATATACTCATTACCTATGATAGATTAATAAAGATATGCAAATCCTATGGCTTACTAATTGTAGATCAGAAAATAAATGCAGTTTATTTGAAAATGTATGCTTGTCTACATCATCATCACTATCATCACCACCAATCATCATCACCACCATCATCATTCTCATCATCTTTATCACCATCATCATCATCACCATCATCATCATCACCATCATCATCACCAATCATCATCACCACCATCATCATCATCACCACCATCATCATCACCACCATCATCATCACCATCATCATCATCATTCTCATCTTTATCACCATCATCATCTTCATCATCATCACCACCATCATCATCATCACCACCATCATCATCATCACCATCATCATCAACATCATCATCATCTCCATCATAATCATCATCCTCCTCCTCACCATCATAAAGATCAGTAGCAGCATCATCACTACCATCATTCTACATGTCTTCCAGTGTCAAGATCATCCCTCCACTCATTTATGGACATCAAAAGTTTAAAAGGCAGATGAAGAATATACTTGTATTATTGTTGCCATGTCCCCTCTTACATGTATATCCCTATTTTCGGTAACCCGACACATGCTCCGGCGACGATTGCTCCGGTAACAAATGCTCCCCAAAATGCGACATTTGCTCCGCGACATTTGCTCCTCGACATTTGCTCCGTCGACATTTGCTCCGCCGACATTTGCTCCGCCGATATTTGCTCCGCCGACTGTTGCTCCACCGAAATTTGCTCCGCCGACTGTTGCTCCGCCGACAGCTGCTCCGCCGACAGTTGCTCCACCGACAATTGCTCCGCCGACAGTTACTCCGCCGGCAGTTGCTCCACCGACAATTGCTCCACATTTAGCGACAAATGCTCCGGCGATAAATGCTACCCGAACGACACATGCTCCGGCGACAATTGCTCCGCCAATATTTGCTCCGCATGTAGGGACAGTTGCTCCGCTGACATTTGCTCCGCATGTAGGGACAAATGCTCCTCTGATAATATCCACTGAATTTTTTTTTTGTGTGTGTAAAACTAACAACGCTTCTTCTCCAAAGCTGTATGGTTTTTATCATTATTCTATACATTTTTAACATTTCTAATAGTTTGGCTGAACTTAAATTTCCCATCAACGCTTTTATCTCGATAATTTCTCCCTTTCTTTCCTTGAAAACCACTTTCTCCCCCGTCCCTCTCTCCTGTACTAAAATTTGTTTCTCTCTCTCTACATTCATGACTTCTGTTCCTTATTTCTTTTACAACCTCTCCCATCTTCTATCTCTTAAGCTAATATGCCTAAGTAGGGCACGAAATCATGGCCTGAAAACCGGACATTTCAAGAACTTTGGTAATTATGAATAAGATGAATGAGTGAATACATTTTAACAATTAATGCAAGCGCAAATCGCGAGCCGAAACTTTTGATAGACTGTCACGAAATGTGGAATTTAAGGAGCTTGTTGTATAATCAATATTGAGACATACATTACTTGCCAATCAAAATGCGAGCGTGCAGCGCTAGCTGATACGTTGACTATCAGACCTGCAAAAGGATACTTTGAAAACTTTATGGAATACACAAAATTAATAAAGGTAACTGATAAGTTAACATTTGCAAGCGTGCAGCACGAGCAGAAAATATTAATGTTCAGATCGTAAAACTAACATTTTTAAAAATCACTTTAAAACAATCAATTTGTAAATCAAACAAATTAATGAAAGTTCGATATCCGCGTCGAAATATATTTTACATATTGACTTCCAAACTTGATATTTAAGCTCCATATTGAACAAGATAATTATGTAAATCAAACAGGCAATGCGAGCACGAAGTGCGAGCGAAAATTTTATATAGTGAAATATGAAAGATTCTTTTTATTTTCCAAGTCTTTCACTTCTTCTTTTTTCTCTCTTTTCCCTGTTTTTTTTATTCTTTTTCCCCCTTTTTCTCTTTTTTTTGCTCCGCCAATAGTGGGGACCCGGGCCCCTCGCCCCTGGATCCGCCTATGATATAAAGTGGCACAACAACTTGAATGGTAAAACAAAACAATACAAAAGAGTATGTAACGCAAAAGGATGTAACAAATATTTTCGTCAGAGCAAGTGTCTTGTCTTCTTTTAGGCCTAGTTAGCAGAGCAATTGTTATTCGAGGAGCATTTGTCGCAGGTATTTTATTTAGGTCTTATATTTATTCTTTTAAAGCAACATGCCGAGAAACTGTCGATGGAGCAATTGTGGACGGAGCAATTATTGGCGGAGCATTTGTCCCTACATGCGGAGCAAATGTCGGTGGAGCAACTAGCTGTTCCTACATGCGGAGCAAATATTGGCGGAGCAATTGTCGCTGGAGCATGTGTCGTTCAGGTAGCATTTGTCGCCGGAGCATTTGTCACTAAATGTGGAGCAATTGTCGGTGGAGCAACTGTCGGCGGAGTAACTGTCGGCGGAGCAACTGTCGGCGGAGCAACAGTCGGCGGAGCAAATGTCGGCGGAGCAACAGTCGGCGGAGCAACAGTCGCCGGAGCAAATATCGGCGGAGCAAATGTCGGCGGAGCAAATGTAGGCGGAGCAAATGTCGAGGAGCAAATGTCGCGGAGCAAATGTCGCATTTTGGGAAGCATTTGTCACCGGAGCAATCGTCGCCGGAGCATGTGTCATGGATTCCTATTTTCATGTATCTTGATGGAAAAAAAAAAACTCCACATCATCGGGCCTTGACCTTTTTTTAATCATGTATGGTGCCTTCTACTAGTTTGACTTACCATCCAATATAGCATTGGCATAGATTCTCATGAGATGTGGCCTGTTGGATTAGGAGCTCTACCTGTGTGGGCACATCTACAGGATCGTTGGTTGAAAAGTCACATCCTGACAAAAGAGGGCAGCATAACCATTAAGCAGTGTTACTAGTTGGGCCAACCATTTAATACACAAAGCATAGCATTTGATATGGTAAATAATGGTAAATGGTGGTGATGTTTTAACCTGATTGCTAAGAACGCATGAAGGACCGACGGCTCTCCGAAGTACCTGGTAATATACAAATAATGCACGTAAACGTGTCCATACAGGGCCAAATAATGAACGATGTGTGAGAAGAGCCAATGGATATACCGCACTGAGGTCCGCAGGACCGAGTGCGGTATATCCATTTGGCGAGTCGAGCAGAGTTCATTGTTTAGGTCCTCCATGCACAAGAATGCGTGCATTGTTTGTTTCATACAACCCCCTCCTTCCCCATGTTACTGGGTTGCCCCGAATGCTATATTTGATCTACATGTAAATTCTAGGTAATTCTAGACCTTGCACTATCCTGCACTCTGACGTAAGAGTACAGGATAGTACTTTTGGTATGACGTCAGGGTGCTTGATAGAGCATTTTGGATGCAATAGTGCGATTCGCTGAATATCATGTGATCCGATTAGGACCAATCAGATTAAAGAACATTCTTGGGAGTTGTATGAGGATTAATGCCTTACCAGCACACAGAACCCGTGTCACCGGAATTCGAGACCCCCACTCTACCGACTAAGCGATCACGCCATTAGTGTCATTCTTGAGATGTTACGGTTTGTTTTATGGTTCTCTTGATTGCTTTCTTGGTCAATACACATCTCTCCTGTAGGAAATTCAGTCCTTTTGTCACTAATCATCCCAAACAAAATAGTGGGATTTCAGGGAACAACTGCTTTCAAAGAAGCTTAGCACTTTTTCTAGAGGGATTCCTATTAAAAGCCATGGCAAAGACTTTTGGTGAGGTGCCTTATAATTACAAAGCGGGCATAAAGATAACATTAAGATGTCTAAAAACATGATTGATTGACATAACTGTGTGTTAGTCTTTGATTCTTGTGATGGAAATGCATGTAACTTAATTTCGGTATACAAACTTTGTACATTGTGTACAATTATATTCTGTATGACATTAATTGACTTTGTACTTGAATAAGCCTTTATTTACAAACAAAGGTTTTGTTTAATTGAAGGAAATTAAGGTTTACATGAATGATATGCTGCACACTTTGGGTGGATATTTCTAAGGTAAAAAAAATTGACAAAAACGTAGGTAATGGAAACTTCGAAGGGTAAGTATGGTTAAGTAACATGCCCAAGAGGCAAGAGTCAAACAATTAATGATTGACATACCTGTGAGTTTATCTTTCACTCTGTTAATGATGGAAATGGCTTTCTTGTTTAATGCCTCGGGTTGGACTCCTGGCTCCCCATCTAGAACAACAATACAATCATGTATGGTAAATGCCAGATTACACATCTCACAAGTGAATACGAAACACTCTCAAAGTCGCAATACAAATTATAGAAATTAACAATAACATAAATGGCAAAGTAATAACATTAATGATATACAGACCTGACCACCGCTTATTTTTCCCATTTTGCCGCAATTATGCAATTTCTACCAGAACCATTTTGAATCAAATTATCTATATTCAAATACAAACACTTGAGTGATCATTGTATTGGATTTCATGCAAACTTGATTACTTCAACTGTCATTTATGTTTAACCCAAAGGAGATTGAATGATTTTGCTATAACACATGTTTTCCATAGACTCCACCAGCTCACATATATGCATTCTCTAATGGGTTAAAGGTCAAGTCAACCCCAGAAAAATGTTGTTTTGATTAATGAGAGAAAAATCAAACTAGCATAACACTGAAAATTTCATCAAAATTGGATGTAAAATAAGAAAGTTATGACATTTTGAAGTTTCGCTTATTTTTCACAAAACAGTGATATGCAGAACTCAGTGACATGTAAATGAGACAGACAATGATGTCCCTTACTATTTCTTTTTAACTTTATTGTTTGAATTATACAATATATCATTTTTTACCAATTTGACAATAAGGACCAACTTGACTGAACCATTTAGTATTAAACATTGCCAATACCACAAGTACAGGGAAAATTAACTGTTATTTTACTTGGCAATGAGGAGAAAAATAAAATATTTCACATTTAATATAATAAAATACAAAAGAAATAGTGAGTGGATGACATCATCAGTCTGCTTATCTGCATACCGACCAGGATGTGCAAATGACTGTTTTGTGAAACTTAGCAAAACTTTAAAATGCCATAACTTTGTTATTTTACATCCGATTTTGATGAAATTTTCAGTGTTATGCTTGTTGGATTTTTTTCTTTTTATTCAAATCAACTTTTTGTTGGGGTGGACTTGTCCTTTAAGTATGAAAACAAGTCACACTTAAATCTATGTGAAACACCCCTTGGCTACTTGCTAAAAGCTTACCCTGGGATTGCACAGACTCAGCTTGTCCAGCAGCCTTCTTCTGTTTGGGGATCTCAAGGTCCATGTCATCAAGTAGGTCTAAAGATATTACAAGAATGTATTATGCTTTGACAGTGTATTCATTATTATTGACATACTCTACCTAATAATATTGAAATGCTTCCTAGTTCATTCTTTAAAAATTAAATTAAAAAAAAACTTCAGGGAATCGTATAATTTGTAACTAACATCTGAACTACATGTTAGTTAATCGTGTGTCTTATGAAATAGAAAATTATAAGAATATTTCATGGGCTCAACAGAGCTACCAAGTCTCACGCATTATGCGTGAGACTCAAGCATATGGACTCTTGTTCATCCCCTCAAATCTCTGTCTCACGCAACTATCACAGCCTATCCCCATATACATTGTACACAATGTCTGTGATCTCACTCAGATTCACAGAAAATCTCACGCATAGCTGGTCTTTGAACTTGGCATCTCTGGCTCAATTCATTGGCTTGACACATTTACATGTACATGTACATGTTATGACTGCTAAAACTGTATTACTTAAAAAAAAAACTATTTCAAAATCTAAAACCTAGCACAGGTCTTATAATATCTATGTTGATACAAAATATTCATACTGATATTACAAATCAAGGATGTCCATACAGTTCTCCAACCAATTATTTGTTGCATCAAGTATAAGAACAGATTAACACACAACTTAAAAACCCACAATTTTTTTGTACAAGAAACAAAGATTTAAAAAAAAGATGCAGTGACACCCTTTTTTGTGTAAATCATTTCATACATAAAGAATAAAAACACACTGAGAATTTACACACAATACATTTCCAATACATTTTCAAAAAAAATATGATTGACATAGTAATGTGGGCACATTAACTGAAGTAACAGCACCAAAAAATAAACTATTGCCTGTACCTGTTTGGCTGGTAGAATATGCTCCTGATCTGGCCTTCGATCTCTTTCCTTTGGGAGCTGTACAGAGTAAAATATGAAAGTATTATGTAGTAATGAAATGACACAGAATAGAAATATAGGTTATGACGATTTATCGATCAATCTTTTATGTCGGTTCACCAATCTATGTACATGTATGTATTTACATCTATCTATCTATTCAGTCTTCTACCTCTCTTTCCATTCACTTGAAAATATCAATATCCAGTTTAGGAGGGAATCATAAATGAAAACTTCCAGTGCAATAATAATGATATCCATTTGCCCAAAGCTCTTTATAAATTTATCGATCCATTCATCCAACCCTTTATCATCCATCCATCTCTCACTCCCTCCACTTACTATCCATCAATCTCCAGTTTAGAAGAGGATCATATACGAATGCTTCTAGTACAGCCATGATGCTATCCTTGTGCTCCCTAAGAACCTGCATTACGCTCTCACATGTGATGCGGTAGTTGCCATCAATCCCAGTCACCTTATTACAAAACATAGACAAAAAATGAATACTTCAAGCAATATAGGTGTAAATATAGATGCTAAGATGATAGAATCTGGCATCGTAAATCTGGGGGGGGGGGGGGGGATTATATCACTGTTTCAATTACTAGATACCCAGTAATCCATATATTACAAGAAGACATTTGTCCTGAACTGAAAATCACTTAGTAAGCTGTTAACCTTACCAAAATTTGAATCTTTAGGGTCAGACAAGAATGAAAATGTAAAAAACTTTAACCCTATCTAGGGTTAAATATGGGCAATATTTTCGCCGTGCGAAATTTTTTGACCGCGCCGTTCACTGAGTTTTTACTTTCAAGTCTTGCGCAACTTTTGAGACCAATTTTGCGTCACCCGGGTACGTGGTTCCGAAATTACGCAACATAATGTAAGTGCATGTCAGACCGAAAATTGCTCAAAAACGTGATTTCGTGTACAAAGTCAATGCAAATTGTGTTTTCAACCAAACTTCATAAATGTATGATTATTTTTAGTTTTGCTAGTCTAAATTTATTCATGTTATGATTTTTATGATCACAGAAGAGTCCCCAACAAATTTCATTGAAAAAACAATGAAAAACAAAAGGTCAAAAAAACAAAGAAATACATAAGAAATTGATCTTAGGGGGGCCTGGGAGGCCCCCCCCCACCGGCCATAGGAACTCCCAAAATACCCCGGCCTAGATAGGGTTAAAAACATACAATAAACAATAGATAATGTAAACATGCAGATTTAACCTGCTAAGATACGATATATACATGTAATTTCCTCACATAATCAACTTTCTAATTGAAGTACTGGACAATGCACAATAAGCTCAAAATACTTGGATATTTCACAAGTTACGTAAATCTCTGGTTTATTCCCATCACTATCATAACCATTGTCAATGTTATAATGCAAAATCAATCATCACTGCAAAAGTTAGTCTAGGTACCCCACCAAAATCAAATCAGTGTTTCTCATACAGGAATCCCGCAAACATCTTTTCATCGCTAATTATCATATGATGCACCACGCCGTACACCGGGGTACCATAGTACCCCGGGGTACGGCGTTGTGCAGCGCCATCTCGTGTTGTAATAGTGTACAGTTACATTGTTGTCATGGTGATCACGGTCGTACGATCGGTGCGACAATCATGACAATGAATGGGGACAATGATCACAACGCCTATTTTCTTTCTTTGATACAATCTAATGCCAATAATAGTAAACAAATAGAATAAAGTTATCATTTGCATGCATTAATTGTTACATAAGATCACTAAAAAGAAAAAAAAATCTGTACAAAACATTAAAATATACTTGTACACAATTTTTGGTAACCCAGGGTACAGCGCAAAAAATAAAATAAATAATTCAACAAAATGGCGGATTACTATTTGGTACCCCAGGGTACCAAATACTGCATCATATTCATCCTAGACAAAACAATGGGGAATGCAGGAAAGGTCTTGCAAATGACACACAGAACCTTTAGATCTCTAGACAGAACCATTACCAATTATTTTGTGAACATAATGAATACGTGGAATAGAGATGAAAAGATGTGCTCCTAAGATTCATGAGTAAAACACACAGCTCTAGGTTCTGGTAAAGTGCTGTAGCTTCAACTCTTGTAGATAACCTTTGATAATAAAGTCAATGAAAGTTTTTTTCAGCCTTCATAATTGTAATTTAATTAAAGGACAAGTCCACCCCAACAAAAACTTCATTTGAATAAACAGAGAAAAATTCAACAAGCATAATACTGAAAATTTCATCAAAATTGGATGTAATATAAGAAACTTATGACATTTCAAAGTTTCGCTTATTTTTAACAAAATAGTTGTATGAATGAGCCAGTTACATCCAAATGAGAGATTCGATGATGTCACTCACTCACTATTTCTTTTGTTTTTTATTGTTTGAAATATGAAATATTTTGATTTTCTCGTCATTGTCATGTGAAATGCGGTTTCATTCCTCCCTGAACACGTGGAATTCCATTATTTTAACAATTTGTGCTTCAGGCGAGGAGGTCCTAATTGTCAAATTCGTAAAAATTGAAATATTGTATAATTCAAACAAAAGAAATAGTGAGTGAGTGACATCATTGACTCTCATTTAGATGTAACTGGCTCGTTCATATAACTATTTTGTTAAAAATAAGAACTATGAAATGTCATAACTTTCTTATTTTACATCCGATTTTGATGAAATTTTCAGCATTGTGCTTGTCTGATTTTTCTCTATTGATTCAAATCAATATTTTTCTGAGGTGGACTTGACCTTTAAGGCTCCTCTCTTCTTAGATGGTTTCCTAATATCCTTTGATATCAAATAAGTATTATATTGTTGTTTTGTTACAACCTTCTCCATGCTTTTTCTGTATTTTCTGTAATTATGTCAGCTTCCCGCAAGAAAGGGACTTTGGTGTAGCTTTTACCATCATTTCCTTTTATTTAAAATATTGAAAGAATACAATGCTATTCAATGATGCAAAAATAATTTCAAAATTTCAAGTGTAAGTCAAAAGTATATTCAAAAGGGCATAATGAAAAAGAAATAATCATAAAAATGATCCAAGTCCCTTTTCAACCTGCATAACTGTAAGCTTATTAAACTAATGAATTTTTACCTCCATAGCATTGATGAGCATCCTGGTTAATCTGAAAGGAATCTTTTCAGGAAACTTCTCTCTTGTCATTGCAACCTGCAAAAACAGGATATGTCCAATGACACATGAAATCATAAATAGGAAAAACATAGAAAACAAACATCGCTGAGCATGATTAACAACACCCACCCCTTTATTGAGTTAACTTGAAGCATTCAAAGTACAGGAGCTTCAATTATGTAAAAAGTAAAGACCTCAATTACATGTAGAACATCAACAGGCCTTGATGGTAAAATTTATATAATACTGACTAGCCTTGAAGGGAACATCAAATATGTTGCCCTATGTTGCCCGCAACAGAATCATATTGGCCTGAGCCTTTAGGCGAGGGCAATATGGTTCTATAAAGGGCAATATATTTGATGATTCCCGAAAGAAGAGCCAGTCAATATCATTATAATCACCTTGAATCGAATAATGTGTGCATGTAATTCAAGCTATAATTTGGAATGATTTATGTGCCTCTTTGCCTACCACTACTTATGATGTCGGATTATTCATGAACTTGGCGAATTAATCCTTGCTAAACAATTGTGATGTAAATTGTTACACCGCAGTCGCACATCATACATGGCACGCACATACAGTTAACATGTAAAAAATCTTGCGCTTGGATCTGATCAGTTGGGAATGTGTATGCACTCACCGAGTCCTGTATTATCTACAATGAGTTGGTTCACAAACTGGTTCCAATCGGATTTCGAAAATACTGAAATTAGCCATTAAAATTGGCTCCTTCTGTGCAAGCGCACTAGCGGAAATATGGCAAATATATCCCTGTTTTTGTACAGTATTCCTATCTATGTTTACCCCGTTGGTCTCAGATTGAAAGTAGCGACCGAAATATGTCATTTATTTAAATGCTAAAATGCCTTGAATAGGTAATAATAAATAATATATGAATTATGGCATGTGGAAACTACTGCAAAATGTTTCAGGTAAAGTGAAAGAAATCCAAAGAAATTCACTGAGAATCTAAGGCATAATTAATGAAAGAATACACGTAGGAAGCATAAAATAGGTGCATCTTCAGTTTATGTTTAATCTATCACAAATTGAAGTCTAATGCAACCATAGGGAGAGTAAAGGTATATCAATGTGTGCCAAATCCTGTATCCCCCCCCCCATTCTTGTCTTGACCGATGTATGCACTAAATTTTATATAACAACTTCCTTTCACTGATTTCATTTGAAGTGTATAGCCACTGGCACTCAGATGATTACGTTACATTTTAATAACAAGGTCATGTTGTACTACATTTGTAATGGCATGATGATCATGGCTTGCATTCTTTCTGTGAGTAGACAGTGGAGAGGATGCTGATGCATGTGGAATGTGTTAAAGGAGAATGAAACCATTGGAACAAGATAGCTTGTGTGCAAACAGAAAAATCAAAGAAACAGATCAACGAAAGTTTGAGAAAAATCGGACTAATAATGAGAAAGTTATGAGCATTTGAATATTGCGATCACTAATGCTATGGAGATAGCAAATTGGCAATGAGATGTGTGATGTCACTTGTGAACAACTCTCCCCATTACTTTAGTATATATTTCTCTTGAATTGCCTCTTTTATCACATCTATCCATAAATCATGTGTTCTTTCTACATGAGGGCATGTAATACATATTTTTTAAGAATACATCATGGATAAAGAGTTTGTATCATCATAAGAAAAAGCAAAAAGAGACATTTTGAGGGTATTTTATAGTCCACCAAAGGGAAAGTTGTTCATCAGTGACATCACACATCCTTGTCGCATTGCCAATGTGAGGATCTCCATAGCATTAGTGATTGCAATATTCAAATGCTCATAACTTTCTCACTATTTGTCCGATTTTTCTCAAACTTTCTTTATTCTTATTCTTTGATTTTTCTGTTTCTACACAAGCATATTTGTTCCAAAGGTTTCATTCCCCTTTAAAATGGTGTCACCATTTATGCAATATATTGTGTTGATATGCAAATTCAAAACCCCATTCTAATAGCTTTCCAAATGGCTTATTGAGTATTTTAGCCCTGCACATTGGAATATTTCAGTGCCTAAAGCTCTAAGCATATCTTAATATTTGAGGTCTTACATTGATTTATAATTTCCTTTGTCTTCTTTAATCAACTAATTTTGATGAATTATCAAGCTCATGCAACCAGTTAAGTATGCCTTTCTTTGTAACCTGTTTGACCCACCTCTCACTAATTCTCTTGTTATTCATCTCTTCCTCATACCCTCTATTATTGTTTCATTCTAGATCCTGTTTGATGTTGCCTGCCTCATTATCTTAATCCCTCTTAGCTTGAGGTCTTTCATTGGCCTTACTTGTTTGATGTTGCCTGTCTCATTATCTTAATCCCTCTTAGCTTGAGGTCTTTCATTAGCCTTATTTACACTAACTTCCCTTTGTGTCTGCCTACTCCTTTTCTTTCATCCCCTTCACTAACCTGATTGGTCATCTCTACTCCCTAATGCCCTTTTTGTCTCCTTGTTTCTAGTGTTACTGTTGCATGTCTGTGGTCTATATTATGGTTGTTCCACTTTATACATGTATGTTTGTATTTTGCCTCCACTACGAAGATTCTGCTAGGATCGAAAGCTTAGGCCCCTTTTGACTCTCTAATTTACTCCATTGGCTCTTTTTTTTTTAGATAAGCAGTTTTCAGCAGCTTCTCTTTGCCACAAATTTTCAAGCTTTTTATTTTTTATTTTTTTTCTAATAACAGGGCTTTATGGATGATTGTTGATTTTGGTATGAACTATGGTGACCCTAAAAATAACAGATACAAATAAATACTAAGATAAAATGAGTATGCAAACCATTCCATACCTCAAAGCAATCTCCAAAATCAATGTGGATAATCTTGCCTGTTAACCTATCCAACATCAAGTTAGAAGGATGCCTGGAAATCAAAAAAGAGAGATACAAAACCCAAAATCAAATTACTTCTTCTTCTTTCAACAAGCATTGGTTTTGGTATAGTACACATTAGTATGAATAGGTCGGCATACAGGCAAGTCTTCTACAGATTGAATACTTACCAAATTCCAAGCAAGTTTTCAGACCTTAAATAATATGCAAATTTAGTGTTATTTTGCATCTTCTAAGTCGAACAGATAATTGTGGTCCCAGGTTATTGACGTAGGCAGATTCACCAGTAATTATTTGTCAATTTCTCATGACAACAATAGTTTGATAATATCAAATCAATAAAAACACACAGATTTTGGTATAATAATAATTTGCAACATTTATACATGTAAAGTGCTGCCTACTATTACCCTGGCTTTGAAGCCTCATCAAAGTATGCAAGAGCTCTAGTGGGATTTGAACCCCGGACCTTGTGGTTCAAGGTCCATAGTCCATGAGTATAGTACATTATTATGACGTTGGATAACAAATACTTGCTGAATTGTCACCTCACATTAAAGCCTGTTGATTAGTACGAGGTAAAGAATAATGGGTAAGTCAAAGTAAATACTGTGAAACCGATGTGTTGCTCAGTTGGTAGAGCGTCCGTCTCACAACCCCGACCGCGTCAGACTAAAAGATGTTAAAAGATGGGAGTTGCGGCTACCCTGTTTGGCATTCAACGATTAATGGGATAGAACCTCGTCGTTCTGGCACTGCACAGCGGCTGCCGGGCCCACGATCAATTGGGCACAGCCAATTTTCGGAATATTTCATTTCATGTCTATTTCAAATAAGAAAAAATAGAAATAAATATGGACACTCACCTATCTCCTAGACCAAGGATATATCCTACCATGGACATAACTGCAAGAGATCTTGTGTAGTTGGTCCTTCTCTCAAACCAAACCTTCGATCAAAAAACAACAAATACTGCATATTAAATGGGTCATTTTTGTAAAGCGATTGGAGGCATCATGTATTAAATACTTACTTATACACATACTTTATTTTTATCATTCATTTAACCAATACATGTACCTTCATTTTTTTTTGGGGGGGGTTACATATTTGTATTGCATGTCATTACTATATGAAACCACAAAATTCAATCTTCAAATATGAATCACAAAGTTATTTTACAACGTATATTTTTGTTATTGTTCGTATTCATTTTCATCCTACATGTAAATATATACGTCAACTGTAAAAATTGCACAAGTTATCATATTGACATGATTTACTTTACTGCAATATCTTGATTGCTGAATTTAAATAAATTAATGAAAAATAAAAGTTATTAATCGTGTTATTGTAAACATCGCTGTATTGGCTTCTCCAATTCCAGGGAAGCATTTCATGAAGAAATTTGTCATAGATTTTAACTTATGGATGTTATAAGCTACTGAAAATCTTTGCACCTGATTGGCCGAGAGGCAGTAGTGGACCGTGACCCGGAGGCGACAAAGCATATTGGAGAGGCACTGTATTGTTCATTACGAAAATTTGTGCTTAAAGGAGAATGAAACCATTGGAACAAGATAGCTTGTGTGAAAACAGAAAAATCAAAGAAACAGATCAACAAAAGTTTGAGAAAAATCGGACAAATAATGAGAAAGTTATGAGCATTTGAATATTGTGATCACTAATGTTATGGAGATAGCAAATTGGCAATACGACAAAGATGTATCATAGAGCTCTCTGTTAGCTCCATGGATGTATGATGTCACTTGTGAACAACTCTCCCCATTACTTTAGTATATATTTCACTTGAATTGCCTCTTTTATCACATCTATCCATAGATCATGTGTTCTTTCTACATGAGGGCATGTAATACATATTTTTTAAGAATACATCATGGATAAAGAGTTTGTATCATCATAAGAAAAAGCAAAAAGAGACATTTTGCGGGTATTTTATAGTCCACCAAAGGGAAAGTTGTTCATCAGTGACATCACACATCCTTGTCGCATTGCCAATGTGAGGATCTCCATAGCATTAGTGATTGCAATATTCAAATGCTCATAACTTTCTCATTATTTGTCCGATTTTTCTCAAACTTTCTTCATTCTTATTCTTTGATTTTTCTGTTTCTACACAAGCCTATTTGTTCCAAAGGTTTCATTCGCCTTTAAGAATGGATCTCATCCGACACCCCAATTTCAAATTCCAAGCTACTTTTACTCGCCCCCCCCCCCCATCAGCAAAGGCTACTAAACCTTTGCCTGAATGGTAATCCTTAAGTAAACCACACACTCTCCCAGTTAATCCACCTTCCCCCAAGGAGAAGTGACTTTCATATGGCCTGGCAGAGAGAGAGAGAGGGAGTTAACTGGGGTGATTTTTTTTTTACTTTTGATATTTCGGCAATTGTGGGTCATTTTGCATCGTTCAAAATTTCATTTCGATCTTCATCTAAATTCTGAATCGCTTTTAGATATGCAAATGTCCTAAAACAAATAGAATACAAATTCATTCTTTCAAGATTACTGTCAGCCAGGAAGCTCTGAAGGGTTTGTTTATACTATTACGTAACAAGGACAGCTGCAATCTCACTCCATGCTGTTGTGGTGGCATGCGCTGGGTTCTCGGCTCTTATCAGCAGCTGCAGTCACTAAATCGACCCCACCCCAGTTTAAACAGAGAAATCGAAGCTCTCCCAAAATCTGAAATTGGGGTTTCAGATTCCCCACTTGAGCTCCCATTGACACAACACGCAGGGCAATGGGGTTCCTGTGTTATAAGCTGGTGGGGTATTTTTTAAACACTGGAATCGCGTAATGTTTGTGAACAATGCTGTGCCCCTCCCAAGCTATGTCTCCTCCGGGTCACGGTCCGCCACGCCACTGCCGAGAGGTGGTGGGAATGACTGAAATGCAACCCAGACGTACCTCTGAGCTAGGACTCTTGAGCCATAGCAGCTTGGCTAGATCATCACCCTGGGTGTAATCCAAAGCATGCTCAAATACCTCAACCTTCTGCATCAACGTCAAGTGCTCATAGTCTGGCGCCATCTAAAGTTTACAGGAAACAATTGAGAAAATCAATTTCTTATCAATCAAGACAGCGATAAATGATTAATATTAAAATACATTTGTCAGAGACTTTTTTTAAGCTGCAGCCCCCTTACATTCTATTCTTCTTTCTATATTCCGACTTCCTCTAGCTCTTATCATGTAATAGTAAATAAAATGGTGATCGAGCATATGAAAAGGTTGATTACTCGAGAAGTTTGCCCCTAATATTCCTAGCCATTCCATCTCCTCCTCCTTACCTGGCTACTTGTACTTACCCTCAACATGATGCAATGTCCAATGATTAATAGGATCTTCTTCTTGTCTATTTAATCCCTGATGAGTGTATGAAGTCTGTCACAGTGAGACACCCAACCAATATGACCAGAGTCTTGGTCCCCCACCCATTCTCCTCCTCTAGGTGTAACTGCTACTCCTACTTACCCTCAACATGATGCGATGTTCAATGTTTAATAGAATCTTCTTCTTGTCTCTGTAATCCCTGATGAGGGTATGAAGTGTGTCACAATGGCGTACCCATCCAATAAGACCAGAATTTGTGGAGAGGGGTATGGCTGCATACCTCTGAATACTGGATACACACACAAAAAAAAGATTTTTATCATTTCAAGTGAAGAGTAATTAAATGTACAAAACCTTTTTAAACATACAGTGTTAACAATAGCACAATTGTAAGAAGCATGTTACAGATTAGTTTTAAAATTATA
This sequence comes from Lytechinus variegatus, assembly GCF_018143015.1. Classification (NCBI taxonomy): domain Eukaryota; kingdom Metazoa; phylum Echinodermata; class Echinoidea; order Temnopleuroida; family Toxopneustidae; genus Lytechinus; species Lytechinus variegatus. The sequence continues at coordinate 4,750,790 of NC_054753.1, forward strand.
AAACAAATACATGGTTTGAGCCGTTACATAAACCATGGATTCCTGAGTAGCACAAATAGCACATAAATATTCATAATTCCAATGATAGTCACTCTATGGAGGCTATGGTTATCCTCTATACACAGGTAGTTTTCTGTACAAGACAACGTTTATTTCTATAGAGTAGGAGCTACATCAAAGACAACATACTTGAGATGTCTTCTGAAAGTATCAGGGTTGTTAGCAAGTAGGGTGTTGACGAGTCCAAAGAGCTGCATCACCCTCTCATCTTGCCTGAGGTCTTCATGACCTTTCAACAGGTACATGAACTCAGCACCATCACTTCCTGTAGGTCAAAGAAAAGGCAAGAATTTAAATTGACTTGTAAAGAAAGATGGAAAGACGACTTACTGCCATATTAAAAATTCAGATCAGAGTAGCCAACCTCAATATACCAAAAAAAAATTGCCTGCTCTTAACCAGATAGAGACCAACTTATTGGCCCATATTTTGAACCAGGGTTTAATTTTAACTCATGGTCTAAAGTTGTGGTTTAACTATGCAAAGACAAATATGACACAACAACAATACAAGTCAGATGTTGTTTGAAGGTTTGCATGGTGGCATATACAATCGCTGATGTGGTTTACGGTACACCTTGTGGAGTGTTATAGAAACAGTGGATAGAAGAAGAGAAGAAGTGGATAGGCGAGAAAGTGGAGATTTGAGAGTAGAGTATTCTTTCTTGAAAATAGTCCTGAAAAGGACTGTAAACCAGAAGGAATCTTGAGTGAGAACAGCTTGAGTAGTAGAGCTGATGAGGAGATGCTGGCTTGAGTCGGCGAGTAGAGATGATGAGTAGTAGAGAGACTCGACGTTTCGGACAGGTTGACTCTCCGTCTTCAGGAGACTGTCCATCTTCAAGAAAGAATACTCTACTCTCAATTCTCCACTTTCTCGCCTATCCACTTCTTCTATAACACTCCACAAGGTGTACCGTAAACCACATCAGCGATTGTACATGCCACCATGCAAACTTCAAACAACATCTGACTTCACCACTATCACATGATGAAAAAGCACAGGTGAACTCAAGAAATATACAATGCCAACAAGATTTTAAATTTTTTTTGCTTCACACAATTTTAGCGCAGAGTTAGATACGCTACACCTGACTACAGAATACAGGTCATTGTGCTTAACACAGAGCCCTCATATATGCAATGCCAATCTCTCAGGGTTTGATATGTTCTATTGTTGGTAATGAAGCCAAAGTCCTTTACATGACTCAAATTAATTTTCCATGATCAATTTCTTACCGAAAATGCTTAACTTTCGAGGGCGCTGTTTGGATGTGATGACTTGCAGCGTTGACTGGACCCTCTGGATCTTAGCGACAGGTCGGTTGGGGTCGTAGGTTCCTGGAACAGCTAGCTCCAGGTCTCGACACATCAGAAGCTTAGGAGACACAAGCTGGAGCTCCAGCTGGGTGAGCTGGATAACGATTACAAATTGAACAAGACAGAAATGAAAAACAAACAATTACCAAATCATTATTACATTGACCTCAACATACATACATCAAAACTACTATACATACATAAAAATGTCAATATCCAATTTCTGCAAGAGACTGGATAAAAAATATGGATGCCTCATCAGAGCTCAATAGTAAGCATTAGAAATAAAACACATGGCCCGTATTCAGAAGTCAGGTTTAGCTTAAACTCAGATTTAAAGTTATGGTTTAAGTATGGACAGCCAATTGTTTCATAATCACTTACAGTAGAGATATCATACTTTCAGCTCATTCGGCTCTCATATTATTCATAATTGTGTAGGAAGTACAAGTAGATGATTGTCTTCACCATGGATGAATCAGGAAAGAGCACAGTACACATAAGAAACATACAACTTGATAAAATTGTTTGTACTTTTGGCTTCCCATACTTAAACCACAACTTTAAACCCGACTTCAGAATACGGGCCATGGAGCTAAAGGGGAATAGTATATAAGCTATGTACATAATTTGCAAATGACTACTGTAGTTCTGTCATAAGGTCTTTTAAAAGGTTAATTTATGAACACAATATGCTTGTCTTTTGGCTTCTGATTAGTTCACCCTTTTATTCATTGTAAACAATGTCTTCTTAAGTTGATAAGAAGCCAATTTACAAAAAATACCAGGGGCCTGTTGCAGAAAGAGTTGCAATCAATCGCAACTCTAAAAATCAAGCGCAACTTGATTTTCAACCAATCAGCAGCGCGCATTTTGGACTTGCGATTTTTTTTACTTGCGTTTAAACACAACTCTTTCTGCAACGGGCCCCAGTTGTAGTGGTAATGATCTCAAAATGAGTTTGGACAGAATCCAATGAAATTACCACCAAAGTGTTTGTATGTATGAATAAAAAATATGTGCCAAAATATCTCTGGAAGAAAATGCGTAATAGCTGAGAAATGATCAAAATAAGCGAAGAATTCCATCAAATGTTGGGCATTTTTCTAAGCAATATTAATTATACACTGTCCCGCATATACTTTTCTGCAATAGTGAACAGCAGAATTATCGATTTTGAAAAAAGATTTTATGACTTTATAAATATAAGATTACATCATTGTATCAGATCTAGATGTATGATAATATTTTGACAATTAACCACGATTCTCATGAAATAACCGTTTGCTGCAACTACTGTCTTTAACCTTTCAGCAATTAACTTTACTACATGTGTAAATAAAACCCCTTTGCTTGAGGCTTTCTCTCAAAAAGACAATTCAGTGTGACCAATCGGAGTGGACTAAAATGTAGACTGGATGGTGCACATTAAACAATTGTTTCTAACCCAGGCCATCAGATAACAAATGGTAGAATGAAGTCTTTGTACCATGTTAGGACAGCATTTGAAATCCCCTTTCATCATCAATGAAACTACCCCCTCTACTGTTCATGATGTTCACTGACCTATAAACATGTTTACTCCGAGCCAAATGAGAACTGATTTCCTCCCCTCCATAAAAGCTCTCAGTACTTTTATCCCTTGACTCTTAACCCCCACTTTCTCTCTTTCTTTCTCTTGGCCCGTTTTCTTCTATCCTCCCCAACCATCTAAATTTCCCTACCTTTTCAATCGGATTCCCCTTTCCCCTCCCTCCTCCCATTCCCTTGGTCCTGTACGAGTCCTTTCTCTCTTTCTTTCTCTCTACATTTTCTGATCATCTCTCCTCTTTCAGACTGTGGCACCCCGTCCCATTTTTAAACCTTTCCTCTCCTTTCTGCTCCTTCTCTCCTTCACTTATCTTTGACTCTTCATTATCCCTTTTTCTCCTTGTCTATTTACAGATTGTTATTCTTCATCTCTCCTCCCCCACCCCTCCCCCACCAGTAACCAATATCCTGCCTCTCCTATCAAAAAATAAATCCCTCCAAAACATTTCTCCTTAAAATACTTCCTCTAGGAAAATATAGACCGAAGCAGATGAACCTGTCACATCCTCTAATAGCTCCCACTCACAGGAATCCCGTACCAGCCTCGGGTCATGAAATCTGTTACTATTCCTAGCTGGAGGGTGTTATAAAGGTATCATATCCACTCATTTACTCTTCCCCAGAACTCATCAGAGGAGATATTTCTCGATTGATTTCATGCTATCTTGAGATGTCTAAGCAAGTAGAGCATGCCTAGGTTGTGTTCAACTGAGCCAACTGTGACACAGATATATAACAGTAGAGGTTGAATTCATCAGCTCATTTTACACTAAATTCATTCAAAACTGTCTGAGAATTATAACTGAAATGGTTTTCTTCTACACTAAAGATTGGGAAAAGAACACACAAAGCACAAGAAAATACATTATGTACAATGTAAATAACACCTAGACATATTTGGCATCCCAGAGATTTGGCAGAGTTAGACCCTGGACTATGTCAAACCAGTCTTAGGAAAATGAAAACAATTTGGGCTATTGGATGGTATTTTCATGACCAAGGTTTAGTTAATTATTGGTTTATTTTTATGGAGTGCCATTGGCCACTCATTCATAAAGAAATCATTTTAATCATGCAGTGAAAAGATGTTCAGAAAATGAACTGAAGCATAAAATAGGAAGGGCAAGACAAGCAAGAGAGAGAGAATAAAGGGGATATAAAAATACAGAAATGTAAGCAGGTACAATGTAGGAATGCTGGTGTGGATTAACCACAAAGCTTGCAAATAACTTTCTCTATAAAATACACAAATACATGACAGTTTAGACTACATGTACACATAGGTCCTGATATTAGAGCCTGAGGATGATATTAACAGGATGAATTGAAAAAAGTTCACTAATTTCTTGTATAACAACGTTTACCTGTGGCAATTGTTTAGAAATCCTTCTGAAGACATGATAATAGAGATCCCATGCCTGTGTCAAATCCTTCACATTCCTAGATCTTGTATACTTCCTACACCACTCCTGTGCTTCCATCAGGTCTCGACCGTATGCCTGAAAAAAAAATCATTGATCAAAAATCAATGTCGAAGATGAAGTAAGAATATAACCCACAAAATCTACATCTCCATCTAAAATATTGACAAGTAATTCTACTCATTTCAGTGAGCATTTAAAGAAAAGCTTCACACAATTTCCCCTTTTCCAACAGGATAACTTTTGAAAAATTACACAAATGATACAAAATAGCATAATAGGGTTTCTTAATACAAAATGATTTTTTTTTCATGTTTTTTTAAGAGTGAGCAAAAACAATGTTTCCTTGGATTTGCCATCTCTTAAACTGAAATTTTAGAGATGGCAAAATACAAATCCAAGGAAGCATCATTCACAACCCCAAATCTAACTTTCAAACATCCCAAATGCCAATAACCCCTGCATATATAATATGAGCACATTTAGAATAATAAAGGTATATGTGTATCCATTGAACCGAGAGGTAAAAGAACTACACATGCCTCATATGTTCCAAGGTGGGGGAAAAATCTCATACTTCCCTTCAAACAAACTAGTTGTTACACTTTATCATAATCTTATTGTGATAAACTCTAAAAGAGAATAATTGAAAGGTTAAAACACTTTGAACACATGATTTAGGCGAAGTTAATCTGTTATCACAACTTCGCACATGACGTTTGAATTTTCAATGACTATCCAAGAGCAACAACATCTATCATAACTAAATAATAAAAGTATGAATACGTTGAATTACACTTTGACTTGTATAGAAATGCTGCAGGGAAAGTCAGGGGCTAGAAAAATTCATCAATAATTTTTTTTCTTTAGAGGCGGCCAAATGTCAAACATGAAAAGTCCTTTCACCCCCGTGCCACATTCAAGTTAAAGTAACATTTTTTCTGTGGTTGAGTTGAATAAAGGCCTGTTCACACTGAAATATTTGTGGAACACAATAATGACTAATCCCTGTTTCAGTATGGGATGTATTAAAACAGTGGAAATAACTTGTTTATACACTTTATATTCCAACTACTGTATTCCATAAGGATCGTTCACATCAAACATACACCATGTCATGGTTACTGAAATGGCACTGGGACAGGTCTTGAAGGGATTGTTGCTCTTTTGTGGTTTTCACACAACTCTGGATACGGTGAACCAGACCAAATTTGATGTGTCTAGGACCACATGTATGTTCTAAGAAGAAAAATACATCCAGCTGCTGGTTTGAAGTGACAGAGTTTGTGACGGCAGCATTGCTGCTGCTGCCAATGTTCTTTCACAACAACAATAACTAGAGATCAGTTCCGTTATTTATTTATTAATATCAAACTAACATTTCTGTTAAGATTTTTCATGCAAAAAATTTTACATATATATTTATCGGGTCGTGTGGTCCAGTGGTTTGAGCATTGGACTCATAATCGCAAGGTTGTGAGTTCGAATCCCAACTCTGCCATTGTGTCCACTTTGATAAAAAGGCCCAAGAGTGATATCTGTCATCTATTATGTCAGCCACTATGGCTGATTAACCTAGACGTAAAATGTTTCCAAGGTAATTGGTTATATACCAGCTTGGCGTTTACCAGCAAAAAATGCTGTCCTGCCGAGTTCCTATGGGAGTTACCACAACAGAAACATACGGACATATACATAGTCACATTTCTTTTATAATCAGGAGGCTGATATTCCCCGAATCATGATATTCATTTGTTGTAAAAATCCTGAGTAAATTCATGAACATCTTCATCAAAGAGGCACTAGTAAGGGATAGCTAGAGTTGCATTAGGGTCACTTCTTCTCAATGAGCCTCTGAATTTGGACTCCCCAGCCACAAGCAGTTTTGACTTTGACCTAGGACAATAAAAATATTTTCTCTCTTTATTCAGAGAAATTTCTTTCCTTTCTCTTTACATTCTGGAGAAAACAGTAGTGCTTCAATCTTCTGATTTAGGGTAACCATATGCCCATAAAATTATGCATCTCTCATCGATCAATGATGACTTGGGGATGTTTCAAGCCTGTAGGGCCAAGCCTGTACCCTAAATAATGAAATATAATAAATAATGACAAATTGATTATATTTTAATATTTGAACATAATGCAGTCACTGGCTTATGATTAATTATGAAATTGATTTTATCTTTTAATAACAGGGTCCTGGATTGTACCTGATTGAATGATGTTTCCTTCATGGTCTGTGGTCCACGTTCCATCATGGCATGGAGCGGTTCCAGGACTGCAAACATCCCTTTGACGTTCCTCTCGCCAAAGTAGAGTCTTGACGCTTCTTCGAGACCCTCGTGCCATAGCTCATGCCACAGGATAGCTACTCGTATCAACTCTTCACTCACCTGGGGAGAGGAGAGGGGGAAAGAAAGAGAGAAGGGGATAGGATGAAGGAGAGGGGCGCAGAGAGAAAGAAAAAAAAGAAGGGAATGAGGAAGGAGGGAAGGTAGGAAAGCTGGAAGGAAAGGTAGGGAGAATGGGGAGAGGATGAAAGTGTTTCAGAGAGAGGGAAAAAAGAGAGAGGGAGCGAGAAAGGAGGGTAGAAAAGCAGAAAGGAAAATGGGGAGGGAAAGTGGAAGAGAGAGAGGACAAAATGGGATGGAAAGAATGAGAATGAGGGAAGGTATAAATACCAGTAGTTTTCAAGTTGATACATCAGAAAAAAATAATAAACTTAAATTTTCTTTTAAAATTCTAAATAATCATCTGCTGCCATTTTTATACACGTTCTATTTTTTTTTTATTTACCTGATGTAACTGACCATCAACAGCAGCTTAGCGGTTTTTTGTTATAATCTTAACACAAATTTGAGATTTGGTTTCATTTTTAAAGATGATGACAGGGCACTTACCATCATAGCCTGTTGTACCAGTGTATTACTGTGTTCACACATGTTATTAAGCACCTTGTTGGCGGCATTGTGTCTAGCCGAGCTCTGAGACTTGGATGCAACAGTCAGAGGGTAGATCAAAGCCTAATGATTCAAGAAAAAATTATGATAAAATAAATGTTGTACATAGACATACTGTGACAATGCATTCTAGATTTGAAGGACATGTAAGCAAAACTTTAAAATGCCATAACTTCCTTATTTTACATCTGATTTGGATTAAATTTTCAGCGTTATGCTAGTTTGATTTTTTCTTATTTCTTCAAATCAACATTCTCCTTGGGTGGACTTGATCTTTAATATGAAAAATAGAAATGGATGCCTATCAACACAAAAGTCTACAAAATTAGTGTTAAATCAATCAATTAATCAAATACAAGTGGGAGGGGGAGTAAGGCTTCACATATGCTAGACCAAAGATAACATATGCCCTGACATAGGAGCATACATGGCTCTCCCATGACCAAGTGGACATGTTTTTGTTCTTGTTTGGAAGCCTACCCATCCCACCCTTAATTACAGTACTCTGAAATTTGATTAATCTGTGTTCATCGTTCGGTGAAAGATATAACATCATATATGTAAATGACATTAGGAATCTTAAACAACATTTAGATCGAAAGTATCCTTAAATAAATATGACATTTTGATATCTATAAGCAATGGTTATACTTGCTTATATAGTGCTTAATACTTACTTTGTCAGAGGTCTCTAAGCGCTCTACAGTATGCAGCATAATTACCCTGGCCTTAGCAGTGCAGCTGTTACGTGCGCTGCGTTTCAAGGAATAAATTCCTGCCAGGTACCCATTTACCTCACCTGGGTTGAGTGCAGCACATTGTGGATCAATTTCTTGCAGCAATGATATCCATGTATAAAGTAATGCCACCTACCTGAGGATGATGTTTTCCAATGTCAATAAGCAATTCTTGGATGAGACGTCCGACGAGCTGCCTGGTGTCAATGCGAGCAATCAACTGAGGTATCACCTGGATAGATAAAACAAGGGAATAATTTTCTTTATTTTTGTACATAAATAATGATATGATTGTTTTCATATTTATTATTTTTGTACATAATAATAATATGCAGCACTTATACCAATAGATCTGCGGCACTTATTATAATGTTTCTTAGTGATGCACATTATACCTCCACTGCGGTGATTAGGTGCTTGAGCATTCACGTAATTCATTCTTTCCAGGTATACATATACTAAACCTGGGTGGAGAGTGACAAATGTAGATAAAAGCCTTGAAAAGGATGTGAGTGCCCTGTAGTGGGATGTGAACACTGGAACAGATAATAAAGAACCATAGTGTATTCATTCCTCTAATTGAACATTAAATGGGCTGGTTTTTAAGATAGGTACAATCTTTAATTGTTGATAATATTCACTTAAATTTTCACCCAAATACTCACTTCTCAATTTGCATGTAAGGAATCGATTTATCATTCAATATATTGCAGTTCGATGGGCCACAGATTTTAAGATAATTTTTTTAGTATCATTATGGTGTTACATAAATTTACCTTTTGTAATAGCTCATTTAATTATTATCATTTCCTTCAGTTTATTTTACCATCAATCCTACTAATTCTACACATAAAACTTCTAACTTTCCAAATTTTCCAAGATGTAGAACAGATTGAAACCTCTCTTTTCACATTTGCAATTCATGCTTTCCTGCCTGGAACTGATATGCTCCAATAGCCCTTTCTCTTCTCCACTGAGGGGTATACTGTTTTCAAATGGACGGAAATCACATTTATATGGACTCCAGTCCTATCAACTCTCTTGAAAATCTCTTCAATTGAAACTATTACAAGAAAATGAGGACTCATGGACACTTCGCATTTTCAACATCCATACAGCTTCTAAAAATACATGGATTGCATCAATCATTTTTATTTGCTGATTAAGCTTTTCTTGATACAATCTATGATTCATATGTGTAAATTTGATAAATGTCTCAATGGCTCCTAAGCAATCTCACAAATACAAGAATATTAAAAAAATACTTGGGATCTGCTTTGGTAATGAATCCATTACGGATACCCAACAAGTTTTTTCCTGCCACCTAATACCAAAACACCCCTCGATTTCCATCTGCGACAAATTTACAGATTTGCCTGTTTGGCTAGTCCCCCCTGTTCAGACGACCAACATTCGCATCAGAGTCGATCACTATAACTAGACTTATATGCAGAACTGAATTGTACAAAAGATATCACATATAAGAAATCTCAGTTCAGTGAAAAAGATCGTAACAGGACAATTTCAGAAAAGCAAAAAAAAAAGTTCTTCATAAAGGGGAGAGAGGGGGGGAAGAGGGGGGGAGGGGGCATGCTCCTTTAGCTCCGCTTGGATCCTTCCATGCCTGGATCCATGCTCGGGAAAAGAAATTTATTTCAACCCTAGCCCCCACTCACCCCCTCCAAATAAAATAGAATAAATTTATTGATGGGTTTGTGGATGAATGGATGGATAAATAAATAAATACATGAATAAAAAATATATATAAACAAATGACTGACTGAATGAATAAATAAGGAGATACATAAATATATATACAGATAATTCAAAAATCAAATAAATAAACAAATCCATTAATGACTTTTTGTTGAATACACATTCAATGCTTAAATGATACTACCTTCTTCATGTACTTACAATCCCTTTTTTCATAAACAAGGATTCTTTAATTCTCGTGTTATCTACCCATGATCCTTCTTTCTTGTAGTCTGAACTGAACGTAAATCAGTTACGATCAAACCGATGGCTAAATGTCACACTTTGACAAATCTATTAGTACAGCCGTAATCTGAAGGTTCCTCTAAGCTGCCAATTTAATTTTCAATCTGGGACTGATTGTTGATGGCCGTGACAACGGGGATTTAACCATCAAGGTACAGTGCTAGGGAGCATTCTTTGAAACAAATTCCAATGATTATATGTTATAAGCTACTGAAATCCTTGCATCTAATTGGTTCATAGTAAATGTGGTAGAGAAAATCACTATTTGCATTGTGGAATGCTTCCTGATCGTAAAGGGATGAAAAGCCAAGTGCTCCAAGAAAAAAAAATAAGTAAAGAGAAGCAAAAACTGGAAATACAATTCAAGAAGCAAAACCCCATCATTCAAGTAAACACAATTATTTTTTTTAAATAAACATATTTTTTTTAATATTATGGACATATTGGTCATTAACCTTTTCACTCGAATGCCATTGATAAATAGTCTTAAAAGCTTATCAAAACACTACAAATGCAATTAATGTAATTCTATATAAATGCATGCACTTTTTGACCAATGTAAAGAATAGTATTCTTCAAAGGATGAATAATTCTTTTAAATTTAAATATTAGGTCCCGATGATCACTTATTTTCATTCAGATTACTTAAATATTCCCAAGTGGGGGATGGGGTAAGAAAATGGGATAAAAATTTTCACACACATAAGTGGGCCTAAATCTGCTTCAACAAAGCATATACATCAATAAGCAAAATCCATTGAAGGGCCAAAAGTGGGAGGGGGCATTATTTTAATAGGTAAAGCATCATAACTCATAATTGAACAATACAGATTTTAACCAATAAAATGATTAAGAAAGCTTTATGATAGATTTAAATATAGTACAATTCATCATCTACAACCCTTTCTCAAAGATTTACACTGGCTTAGCCCATTCCTCACAAATATCTGGAAATTTCAACCACAATCAAGGATGGCTCTCTGATAAATGGAAACATAAAATTTACAATGATTTATTTCATCAACGTCTGTTGCTATATATCACTTTCTTTAAGCCCTTATATTAAAAAAAAATGCAACTTGCTGAAATTATACAAACAGAACCAGAAAATCCATAATTTATAGCAGTATGACAAGCATTCTTTATGTATATATTTCACAATACCAAAACCAAGATAAACAACAGGTGTCCCGAAAAAAGGACACTTTCTATCCTAAATACATGCAAAAGAAATTTCATTTGATCTGGTTTCTGTTGAAAGTATAAATCTAATTACAACCCTGCAAATCAACAGAAGAAAATACCTTGGGATTTTGCCAGAACTTCAAAGATTAATACTTCCATGTTTCGAGTGGGAGATTGGGGTCTAGACATAGCGTAAATCAAAGATATTGTGAATTTTGTGATTTTCTTCTATAAAATTGCCCAATATGCCCAAAAGTACATGTAGGAGCAAACTGGTTAAGGGGTGCATCGATAATATGTTGGTGGCCGGGTGGGAGAACTTTGTGTAGTTAATCATTTTACATTTTACAACAGTAAATCATAGAAACATTGCAGACCTGCTAAAATATTTCATGCAGTATAAATACATATTTTAAGTGTAATTCCCCCCCTCCAAATCACCATGACATCTTTTGTGTTCTAATTTTGATTTGTGATACTAGCTAAAGAAAATCAATTCAGTGTAAGACATCCACACTCTTCCTGGAATGTGGTGACCAGGTCAAGCTCACAGGGAGCCTGTCATGGTTAATCAGTGGTCAGTCTGTCACCATCGCCCCTCTCTCAAGCGACCCATAAAGTCATTCCATCTGTCTCAATCTATCTCATCTCTTGTCATCTTTAAGATGGGGAGTGTCCTCAAGGAAGTTGTATCATCATGGTATCGCCCCTCCCCAACCACACCCTAGATGAATAAGCACAAAAGGACCAGAGAGGGGGAGGGGATCCCAGAGAAACTTGCATATCACCACCACCCCCACCATCACCACCACACATCACACAAATCAATTATTGGATGATTGTATGGGGGGCGAAGTAAGTTGTATCATGATTGCATCACCCCTCCCCCAACCTTACCTCACATAAAAACAAGCATTGGTAGATCCTAAAGGGAGGAGAGAGCACCCCTACCCTCAAGGAGGAGGAATTTCATTCATCCATATTCCAGTTGTCGTTTTTATTCCAATTTGCATTCCCACACCTTCGTTGTTACAGTTTTCTTTCATTTTGGCTATCACTCAGATTACCCCCCCCCCCAAAAAAAAAAAATTGTTCCATCCTTACATTTTTGAGAATCCATTGATAATTTACAATAGTAATTATTTTAAGCATTTTTACTCATTGCATCAGAAATGAAATTATATAGTCCATACATAGCAGTAGAATATGGGGGGGCGCTTTGTCAAGGAGGCAAAAACACAAAAATGTGAGAAGAAAACGAACATGAATCTCAACATCCTGAATATATGGGGTCTTTTTTTACAAGGTAATCAACTTAAAAACAATGCCATCCCATGGAATATTTCATCATTTCAAGTACAGGTCAATTTATGATGTATTAACTATTGATATTAAAAGCTTGTTATTCCCATGTAGACATGACCATCCTTGGTTAACCTCACAGGAGGTGAAAGATTGATCCTTACACCACCAAAAATATGGCATCCATCATTATTCAAAACACAAAATCATTTTATTTCATTTTTTCAAACTTGTTGTGTGGGAGGAAGATGAAATTGATAGTGAACAACTGGCCTGGCATTGACTTCTTATTGAGAGAGGGAACCACCAAGAATCTGCATGCCCCCCCCCCCCAAAAAAAAAAAAAAAAAAATATAAAAAACCTTTTAAAAATCTGAAAAAATCTAAATAAAAAAAAAATCAAACTTGTTTTAACATTACAAAAAAGGCAATCACAATCTTAATTTCTTTCTCCTTGATTGGTTTTAAATGCAAAGAGGGCAAGTCAAAATATTGTCCCATGAGAAAAACTAAAGCAAACAAGAAATTTCCAGAAAAATGAATGGCAGTCCCACAAATTTAACCCATAGGAAAACTTCCTCAGGATCATATTTGGAGTGCCTAAACATTCATTCAATATATCCTGGAAAGGGAATTATCAAAAATAACAATTCCCCTTACAATGCAAAAGCACTGTGGTTGAAAGATAACACTATTATGAAAAGTCCCTATTCATATAATTGCTCAATCTGGTTTAAAACTTGTTTTGATGAGCAATCCGTAAATTTTTAAAAAAAGTTCTAGATAGCTCTACCTCAGTGGCAATTTCATTTAAAGGACAAGTCAACCCCAACAAAAACTTAATTTGAATAAAAAGAGAAAAATTCAACAAGCATAACACTGAAAATTTCATCAAAATCGGATGTAAAATAAGAAAGTTATGAAAATACTTACCTGATTTTCTTATTTACGAGATAACTCATACATCTACTTGATTTGCTAGTTCAGCCCTCTGGACTGCCATACCCGAAAAGAACTCCCAAGAATTTAAAAAGCGCGAGCGCGCCCTCTCCCGTTCAGGCTTACTACCCATGATCACCGCACAATTAGCGTCCATCTTCCTCACCTTTCGCAAGCCCATACGTTGAAACATGTTGCTGCGCAAGGCGGAGGGTCGGTGGGAGGGTATCAAGTAGATGTATGAGTTATCTCGTAAATAAGAAAATCAGGTAAGTATTTTCATAATTTACTTCAATAACTCCATACATCTACTTGATTTGCTAGACCAGCACGGACTCAAACCGTAGGGAGGCATGTTTTCAATTGTAAGCCTAAGAAAATTTGAAAAAACAAAAACAACGAAATTTAGGGAGAGGGGGAAAAAGCCGCAGCTGCTTTAAGCGCCGAAGCAGCAAATCTCGCCTCGCTGGACGGAATGTCCTTCAAGTAGAAAGAAGTGAAGGAGTTAGTTGAGCGCCAAAAGGCGGCCCTCAAAAATGTCCTCGAGAGGAATGCCCTGTATACTCAGGAATACTAAGTATCATGGGCCCTCGGCCTAGTGTCAGGAGAACAACATCACCTGCTGACTAGAGCGTAAGAATCGGAATTTGTTGAAAATTTCAACAAGAATCGTGATCGGAAAACTGAAGCTTTTAAGGCTCAGTAAGTGATCAATCGACCAATCTGAGAAGGCGAGATATCTCAGAATTAAGCCTCCGCGTGGGAGAAAGCGCCCAGAATTCGATATCTGTCTCAAATGCGTGAGGGCAGAAAATCTGCAGAATTCTGATAGAGAGCTGTGGTAAAAAGTTACTAGCGGTCCGAAGGTGACCAGGAACGACGGAGAGTAGGGATTTAGGAAGAAAACCACTCGTAAGGCAGACAAGGGTCGAGAAAGCGACTGAGTGCCATCCTGTTAATAAGGAATGCCGCGGACATGTTGCCTATGTAGAATAGAGCAGTCTGGTCAAAAAAGCTCAACCGGGCGTGTCAGGGAAACAGCGCGGTACACATCACGACAAAAGTGTGTTAGACCGAGTGATCGAGAGAGAACTCAGGATCCCCTTTCTCCCATACTGATTGAAGCACCCATCTGAGGGTGCAGTGCCCGCGGTGGAAGAGGTGGCTTGGCTCAAGCCACCATCGCCGAGAGAGCCCGTGAGGCTAGGCTGCGATGGCTGTCCGCTGGGCGGGGGAATCCCTAGCAGCAGCAAGCGTACGCCAGAGGGAGCTGGCGAAAAAAATCTGTCACGATATTACGTGTAAACGACCATCAAGAGATGCTCTAAACGGACAGACATCGCCAGATATACCTCAACCGTTACATTCCCAACGGAATCGAATGAGGTAGCAACGGCCCTGTCCTATCAAGTTAGGGACGGAAACTGGCTAAGAGTGTCGAAGTCCTCGCTTGAAGAAACAAGCGAAGGAGACTTGAGGAAGTAATCACAAAATTTCCATCAGTCTGCGGTGAGAACCAGTTGTTTATGAAAAAAGTCACAAGGCCTGTTTCTCAGGTGATCGTGAGAGCAAGCACCGCCGGCGCCGGTTGCGGCAGCGTGGAACAGTCCGATATCGGTAAGATAAGGAGCTCCAAAAAGCTGCGGGGGGCGGCAAAAATAAGCAGCGGGGGATGAGAATCTAAATTTCTAAAAGAAGAACTCCAGTGAAGTAAATCACTTACATGGAGAGACTCATCCACAGTCGGCCCGAGAGAAGGCGGGTCGTAGTGATCGTGGTTAGGAAGGCATAAGCATACATCCATCCACGGTTACATCATCCTCGGTCGTGCGGTGACCCTGGCCACATGCATTGCATGGAAGGAGGATGAAAGCAGCATGCGGGGCGACTCGAGTGTGCCGTGAAAAAATTTCTAAGAAAGAAGCCGATTCGACAAACGGGCACGGTAAAGCCATCCACCGTAGAACACTCCGCACAAGGAGGGAACGGCGGAGACGCCCGCAAGATTGGCCCACATAGAGGGCAGTCTATAAGATAGACAGTTAGAGCTCGACCGATGGTCTGGCGGTGTATAGTTTGGTGTGAACTCGCCGACCCGGTACGGTGGGTGTGCCCAGAAATTAGACATAGAATGCCAACAGAGAGTCCTGGGGCTTTAAACAAGTTTGAACGCACGTACATAGCCAACAATCTCATGAGATGTACGGTGGTTACTTTCCTCCGAGATGATGTTTACCCAACCGGGAAAGACTCGGGGAACAGCTGTGAATGTCAACAGGAGGGATATCTAGCATATGAAAGCTGATTCCTTCCACGTATTCGGTGCGGGTGCTGCCGGCGGTGTCCGGGGGGACGACCGGTGATGGCAGCTCGGGCAGGGTTCGTACGAGCCGCCCGAATACGAGACAAATAGGTTAACATAATCATAATGTACCGGGTGGTGAAGGCATAGCGATTATTAAGCACAGGAGAACTTTTAATCGCCGTGACATTCAGATCCGAAATACATACTCATAAGCTCGGAGAGCTATGAGATAGTGAGACATACCGCTGAGCGGTGATGGTGCTCATATCAGAGTCGCCCTCTCTTCAGCGGCGATCGCTGGAGAACGGGTGTCTGTACTAGCCCTGACTCTGGCGTTGCAAGGGTAGGAGCTAAGTAAGGCAGGGCACCCTTACTTTCGAATAGAAAGTGAGGTTCAGGCCAGAAAAAACGACGGTCCCGTCGCCTGGGCGAACGGTCCGCGGACGTGGTAGGTTGCCCTCTCAAAGCAGCCAAACATTCTCACGAGAGAAGTGCGGCATGCGGTATGTAAGAGATTCATACCTCCAATCTACGGGCCCGCTTAGGGGGAAGAATGGAGAGAGTTACCGCTGAAGGAGTCGTCGCCGTATGTGAGCTTGACGTAGAGGGCGAATTCGGGAGTACCTGCATAATAATCGCCCCCCCCCCTGCCTCTGCCTTCTCGCTAGCCTCGAGAGGCTTGAAAATTTCGAGACGGCGGCGCCGGAGCCTGGCGCTTCCGGGCAGCAGCAGAGCGGGGGTGGGTTTACACCCTCGGAGCTGGCGGCTTCCTCGTCGTAGGAGCCGCCTCGTCTAGAGCGACCCCGTCACTCTCCGAGACCCCCAATTCGGCCGATTGAGCTCGGAGCGCCTGAAGAGGCGGGGCGAGAAAATATGGACTCCCTTGCTTCATCAATACCCCCGCTCGGAGGGTAGATGTGAGGTAGATACTTGTCAAGCAGCGCCTGAGCGCTTACTGAAAAGTCGACCGCGGGATAGGGGTTGTCCTCGCACTGTCCGCCTTCGAGAGACTCCTCGTAAAGGGAGTCTCGCTCTATGGACTGAACCAGGGGGTTGTCCAGTAGGCGCCGGGGTGGCCCCGCGTGTCGGCTGGGACACGTGCACTGGCTGGCGATTTAACAGAATCGCTCGAGGATTTCCCGGGTGTCTGGTGGTTATTGCCCACTTGTCTCGCTTGATGCTCAGGGGCATCAGCGGGGTGAGTAGACGTCGAGGGTGGGGTGAACCCGCACTACTCGAAAGCAGAATGTAGCAGCATGAATAGCTGTGACATCTGACCACCGACACAAGGGTCTGAAGGAGGGACGCCCATGGCAACAGGGCTGGCCGACCTCACCTTCGACCTCTTCTTCTTCGCGGCCTCCGCCGGCGTAGCCGGGGCAGAAGAAGGCACAAGAGGCACGGGTGATTTCTTACGATTTGCCGCCCCTGGCAGGGCGGCCGTCAACAACGAAACTTCACCCGAATCTGACGGGGTCAGATTGTGGTCACAGTCTGATGTGTGACGCCTCTCGCGGTAGCAGAATGTAGCAGCATGAATAGCTGTAACATCTGACCACCGACACAAGGGTCTGAAGGAGGAACGCCCATGGCAGCAGGGCTGGCCAACCTCTCCTTCGACCTCTTCTTCTTCTTCTCTTTCTGCGGGCTCCGCCGGCGTGGCCGGGGCAGAAGAAGGCATGAGAGGCACGGGTGATTTCTTACGATTTGCCGCCCCTGGCAGGGCGGCCGCCGACAACGAAACTTCACCCGAATCTGACGGGGTCAGATTGTGGTCACAGCCTGATGTGTGACGCCTCTCGCGGTAGCAGAATATAGCAGCATAACATGTATGACTGTAACATCTGGCCACCGATAAGAGGGTCTGAAGGAGGAACGCCCATGGCAACAGGGCTGGCCGACCTCTCCTTCGACCTCTTCTTCTTATTATTATTTTGCGGGCTCTGCCGGCGTGGCCGGAGCAGAAGAAGGCACAAGAGGCACGGGTGATCTCTTACGATTTGCCGCCCCTGGCAGGGCGGCCGCCAACAACGAAACTTCACCCGAATCTGACGGGGTCAGATTGTGGTCACGATCAGATTGTGGTTACAGTCTGTGTGACGCCTCTCGCGGTCAGGGGCTGGGCGATCTCTCCCGATGCTGTCAACGGAGGACGACTTATACAGCAGAGATCCTGACCTGTGCCGGGGGGAGAGAACCGCACTCTCCCTCCGGACTTCTGGTGACCCGGTAGCCGGTGGGTCGCATAGCCCTATGGGTGCTGCGGCGGCAGGACCTAGTTTAGGCTTGGAAGCCTTGGCTACCACTTTTTCCTTTGTCCGAGACCGTGGCACCACAGTCTCGGCCTTCCTTCTCTTAGCATCCGACCGCAAATTCGGAATGCTGATCGACGCACCCTCATACTCACCGCCGCCGGGCGCTCACCGCGGCGTCCCTCCTACTCGCCTGGAGGCGGCCGACTTCTGTAACTTGCAATCGGGACGGTCCCCGTGGAGGGCACCAGGTCCTCTGGGGCTGTGTTAGTCCCATTCAAAGGTACCTCTCTCTACCCTGAAAAAGGAAAAACAAGAATTTTTCTTTTTTTTTTTTTTTTACAAAGATCTCGCTTAGATTAAAAGTGGAGACCGGAGTGGTCTTTCCCTCCTCCTAAAAGGAGTTTGTTTGAGCAAACAGAACAAAACAAGAGGGGAGGGGTAGGGAGGAAGAAGAACCTAAGAATAGTTTAGGTATCTGCCTGTAAGAAAATAAAAAGGAGGTCGGAGACTTTGAAAAAAGAAACTCCTACAAGGTTCCCCTACTATATTCTCTTTTTTGTGCCCGAAGGAAAAATTCGAAACAAAAATTCAAAAATGAATGCAAGTTCAGAAGAGAACGAAGTTTCCACCTGCGAAGAAACACAAAAACAAGCATTTCAGAGCAGGAAGAAAAGGGATTGAGAGACAAATAATTCCAGATAAGAGAAATTTTACGATAATTTCCAAGAGGAAAAAAAGTAACCTCCTGTGGAAAGGTAAAGAAATTCAGAACAGGAGGAAGGAGGAACGTCTCTAGTAACGATTCCAAGAGGAAGAACGACACAGTAAATCCTCAAAGGGAAATCGTAGAGCCCGCCTGTCGAAGTAAAAAAAAAATATAAGACTAGGAGGGAAGAGGGAATTGAACGAAGAAAACAATTCCGGGAAAGGTCAAAAAAATTTCTAACAGGAAGGAGACCCCACCTGTAAAGAACAAAAATTTTTTTTTTTTTTTTTTTTGGGGGGGGATTGAATAACCAATCAATCAAGGTATAATTGCGTAAGCCGAATTAAACAATCCCCGAAGCGTCTGTGAATAAAATATTAATCAAGAATTTTATTCAGAACAGAAAGGAAAAGGAATTGAGCTTTAAGATCCGCCTGTGAATAAAATATCAATCAAGAAATTTATTCAGAACAGAAGGAAAAGGAATTGAGCTTTAAGATCCGCCTGTGAATAAAATATCAATCAAGAAATTTATTCAGAACAGAAGGAAAAGGAATTGAGCTTTAAGATCCGCCTGTGAATAAAATATCAATCAAGAAATTTATTCAGAACAGAAAGGAAAGAGAATTGAAGAATTAATCAATCAATAATCAATCGAAAATCTTAATAAATCAATTCCAGAAAGCAAGGAAGGAACAGAGTTGAAGATCCCAACCTGCAAAAAGAAATAACAATAACACCCTCGACAACAAAGTGTAGAGGCTGTCTAGAATTTAATTCAAAAACGGCACCAAAAGCCACCACGCTTTGAACGTGAAGAACAATAACCATGACAGGTGGTGAAGGCTTGCTGCCACGTAGGCAGGCCAAGCCCGGTGCCTCGCGAACGCGCTAGCGATGCGGCGCGACGAGAACTCAAACGTTAGAAAAACAATTTAAGTGTCACCAAAAACACGTCTAAAAAGTCACGCCATGTGTAAATTCTGAACACAATCTTACACACAAATGGAAAGATTGAAATTAAAAGGGAGAATGCACCACAGATAAGCGAAAATAATATACCAAAGCTCAAAAAAGATTTGAGCTCTTAGGAGACTTATCTGAGCACGTCTTGACAGGTGGCTTGCCGAAAGCAAAAGAGGAAGATGGACGCTAATTGCGCGGTGATCATGGGTAGTAAGCCTGAACGGGAGAGGGCGCGCTCGCGCTTTTTAAATTCTTGGGAGTTCTTTTCGGGTATGGCAGTCCAGAGGGCTGAACTAGCAAATCAAGTAGATGTATGGAGTTATTGAAGTAAATTATGATATTTCAAAGTTTCGCTTATTTTTAACAAAATAGTTATATGAACGAGCCAGTTACATCCAAATGAGAGAGTCGATGATGTCACTCACTTACTATTTCTTTTGTATTTTATTATATAAAAATGAAATATTTTTATTTTCTCGTCATTGTTGTATGAAATGAAGTTTCATTCCTCCCTGAACACGTGGAATTCCATTATTTTAACATTTTGTGCTTCAGGCAAGGAGGTCCTAATCGTCAAATTTGTAAAAATTGAAATATTGTATAATTCAAACAATAAAAAACAAAAGAAATAGTGAGTGACATCATCGACTCTCTCATTTGGATGTAACTGGCTCGTTCATATAACTATTTTGTTAAAAATAAGCGAAAGTTTGAAATGTCATAACTTTCTTATTTTACATCCGATTTTTTTCAGCATTGTGCTTGTCTAATTTTTCTCTATTGATTCAAATTACCGGTAACATTTTTCTGAGGTGGACTTGACCTTTAAATTTTAATACTGTTTCTTTGTATCTTTTCGCATCTGACTTAAGTTGGACTTGTCTTGATCTTCTCTATGGGGTGTCAAAAAGCACCCTAAACACATATTTTCCATATTCTGAAAATGCAGTATTGGCATGTGAAACCCTACCCTTAACTAGTATTGGAAACAAAAAGAAACTCTTGGCAAGTATTCCCTAAATTGAACCCCTAAACAAGTACAGCGATATTTTAATTGTTATCATTGGGTTTAGTATAGCCCCACCTCCCACACCTCGCGTAAATCGTACTCTAAACACGTAGTGCTGACTGTTGGGTTAAAAAGTACATTCTTTATAAAACATTTTCGTTCTAATTTTCTATACCCTCGCAAATTTGACCCTGAACACGTACTTTTCCTAGTGAAAATAGATACCCTATTTTAATTATTTTAGTGTTTTTGACACCCTTATTACATTACATACGTAACATGCCTTATCTCAAAAAAGACATCCTTTCAATACATGTTTTTTGAGTCGCGCATGGTATCCACTCGTCAATGTAAGTGCCCCCCCCCCCAGGTATTTTCTGATCGAGAAATTTGCCCCCATCACAAAATATCAGGGAATTTTGGCAGTGTGAAAGCAAATTATACAAACTTTTTTTAGCCCAGCACATAGTTTGGCATGGGCTAAGTGGTTGGCTGCTTAGCTAGCAAAATTGAATCTCATGCCTTATCAGACCATACAGCGCATGATCGTAACTTCAAGAACTTACACCGAATGGGTCTTCTTTGGGTCCATATAAATGTAGAAAACAATTATCAGGTATTTCAAGATCTGAACAAGTTCTCATAATTTAGCGGCACTATAGTGATCAAGGCAGTCTGAACATGCCTATTGGCATACATTCAGAGAACACTCCTAAACAAAATTTGGACATGACTCCATCTATCTCTGAGGCTGTTCTCACTACGTTCCTAAAACTAGTTTACTGGAAACTAGTTTAGTGGAAACTAGTTTAACGCGTAGTGAGAACGGTCAAAGCGGTCTTAGAAGCGATCTTCCAAACCAGTTTGGAAAACCACCTCGCGATGTAGTTTTCAAGATCGCTTTGCCTCGTTAAACTGGTTTTAGCGTAAGTGAGGACACAACCGTTCTTCGGGAAGCGATCTTCGCACATTTTGAGCGCGCTACTCCACACGACAGGTGTAGAATGCCTATGCTGCGGTTTCGAATTTCGCGCGAAACATGTCACCCCACTGAGAGCATTTCCATAGCAACAAGAGCGCTTTACGTGAAGTGATTTTGAAAACCACTTTCGTGTGATCAAGTGGGAACGCTAGCAAAGCGATCTTCCAAAGTGGTTTCCTGAATCGGTTTCCAGTAAACTAGTTTCAGAAAGTGTAATGAGAACGGCCTCTCTGACTCTGAGTCCAAGACTGACTATATTTCATTGGTCACATGCATTCTCTCAATAAAGAATTATTTTCTCAGTCCGTCAGTCTCATGAATTCATAGAAAAAAAATGAAATAAAAAAGGATAATGAAATAAGACACACTCTCTCTTGGATCTTACCAATAACCAGAGGCATAATTAGGAATGGGAGAATGAGACAAGAAAGCTTCATACTTCTCTTTCCGTTTTTTAAAAGAGCATTTTCCCTCCTCTTCTCTTTCTTCTGTTTTTTGCACATGGATTAATAATCTTCCTGTCCATGAATGTTATCGAAAATTGCATAAATCTATGAATAGGAAGAACATATCAGGCAAACAGCATGGGGCCGTAGAAAGAGGAAAACACAGATCAACATTACATCATATAAATGCCATAGAATGTAATAAATAATACAACTTAACAATGAAAAGGGCCCGGACTATTAATATGAAGAAAATCAAACACCAACATTTGTGCAGATGGCCAGAGATCAGAATTATGTAAGCCTGTTACCCATAGGTGGCGGAAGCGGGGGAGGCGGCGGAAGCGGGGGGGACGGGGGGGGGGACCTTAGTTGATGACCTTTTTTTTTTTTTTTGCTTGTCAATTTATTTTCCTACGCGTCCCCCGTATAATTTTAGGTTGAGAACCTTTTTTTTTTTTTTTGCTTTCAAATTTTTTTCTTGGGTTGTCCCCTCCTAAAATTTTTGGCTTCCACCGCCAATGCTGTTACCCTTTTTAGCCTGTCTAAAAATTTCCTTAACCCCGTACTATTGGTGGGGCTAAATGGCAATTTAGCCCCACCTATAGTACGGGGTTAAGCTTAGCCCACTTTCGTTTTACACAGCGTTTTTGCAAAGTGGGCTAACCCCACCTATAGTACGGGATTATTTGGCCCTGCAAAAAAGCAGGGTTATCCCACCAATTGCGGTGCTAAGAGCAATAGTACGGGGTTAAGATCGCATGTGTAAAACGAAAGTGGGCTAAGCTTAACCCCGTACTATAGGTGGGGCTAAATGGCAATTTGGCCCTACCTATAGTACGGGGTTAAGGAAATTGTAGCGTGTGTAAAAAGTGTACGAGTGAAGCACTTGTACTACGAATGATCGACAACCACTAGTCCGGGGTTAGCGAGTTTCGTGTGTAAAAAGCAAGCATTCCTTATCCGGGGTTAGCGATAACAATTTGGCATGTGTGAAAAGGAAAAAAAATAGTACGGGGTTAAGGATAGTACGGGGTTAGCGATAGTCCGGGGTTAAGAAAATCCTGTGTAAAAAGGGCAAGTGTGTGCCACATCTTATGAATAATTTTTATCTTATGAATAATTGCAAACCCTTAAAAACTCAGAAAATTAAAGGCTCACAGGTGTTTTTGTAATCAATTGCAACATGAATGGTTGCAATGGATATCACAATGCAATGCAGGCCATATCAACTTGGGTTCTTATTCTTTGTTATCAGGGAATCTTTGTAGGCAAATAACAGCTATTTCTTCTCTTATATCTATTTTCTTTCATTTTTTTTGGGGGGGGAGGGGTGGGGTGAGGAGACATTAAACAAGGTATGCTTTTGAGCCTTGAGGGAATTGCCCATATCCAAAAGATACTTATATTTCTATTCAAAATATGTTTGCAAATCATAACTTCTTAACAAAAGTATCCTGTTTTACATTTCTTTTCATTTAAATTTCTAGTTTTCAATATTATTAAAAATGCAATGATTTTGCATGATAATTTGTCCTGCTGTAATTATATTGAATTTGAAAAGACAATCTGTTACAAACAAAAGTGTAGAAGATAGTATGAGGACCATATAAGATATGAAATCAATTACTATATCATCCCAACTTTCTTTCAAAACTAAAGGGGTATTAATATCTCCAGACAGTATCCCATACAATGGAGGTAGAAATTTCTACAGACATGGAAGCAGATGGTCTCAAGTCTAATCAATCACCACTGGTCAAAGAATACATCATCAGTTGAAAGAAGAAAACAAGTTCTTGATCAACGGCGTGTACCTTAGAATAACATGCAAATCATCATCGACAAACCAATGATGATCTTTATTACTGGTGTAGAGATAATTGAATGTTAATGGAGTGTTTCAGCTTCAGGCATCTTTGATGGATGATAATAAATGGAGGTGAAAGATGGTGGAAAGGGATGAGAGATTGGTATATGAAGAGGGTGATGGAATAGAGAAGAAAAGATAATCATCAAAGGTGCTTTGATAAAAACCTGATAAAAAAAACTCCTGAACTTTTCTATGGCCTGTTTCATAAACAACTTACAACTGGGCCCTGTTGCATAAAATCTACCATTACGGTAACTTTGCCATCCAATGGTAACTATCATGGAATTCTTGATTTCATGACAACTGGGCTCAGCAGCCAATCACAATCAAGGTTTCCATGGTAGTTAAAATACTTGCACTGTTACAAGAATCGTTACTCTTTATGAAACAGCCTCTGATTAGAAATTCTTCCATTTGATTGGTATTGAACAACAACCACATCACAGGCAAATTTTCTTGGATTGCCACAAATAATTTCTCTCCAACAGGCCAAACCAATATGTATAACCACCCATTAAGGCAAACATTACCCCCCCCCCCAAAAAAAAAAAAACAATAATAATAATAATAATAAAATGAAATAAAAAAATAAAATAAAGTAAAATAAAAATAAAATAAAAAATAAATAAATGAATAAAAAATATATAATGATTAAATAAATATATAAATGAATGAATGAAAATTAAAAAATAAATAAACAAAATAATGAAATAAATAAATAAATATAAATGAATAAGAATTGATCACAATTACCTGATAAGTGTAAAGATGAACAGGAATTCATCAAAAGCAGCACATGAAAAGAAAAATAAGAAACAATGAAAATATGTTACAATTATATATTGATTATTAGAATTTGCTTATTAAAAATGTAAGACTATACCCTTTCAAGAATTTTCTGAACATATATAAAAAGGAAGTAAATCTTCTCAATGGCAATGAATGATCTTTTTACATTTTATTTTCAGAATTATATTCCCACTTTTTAAAACAAGAAGTAAATATTTTCAATAGAAAAATTACAATTCGTAAAAAATGTCATTCACATATTATATAGTAAGTACAGCTTTCAAACAATAACTATCTTTTATTACAAGTTATCTAATATTTTTATTACTTTGCATAAAAATGAAATACCAAGTCATTAGGCACTTTATATCTACATACTCAATACTTCACCAAACAGACTTATCTCACACAAGAACTCATTCACAAAAGGTGGTTTCAGACCGCCTCGAAGTTCGCCAGTTCCAGGTATTCTCTGATCGGGAAATTTACCCCGATCAGAAAATACCAGGTATTTTGGTAATGTGAAAGCAAACTACGAGTAATTTCCCCGAAAGAAAATACCCGCTAAATAGTAGGTACTTGGCGAAATTACGAGAACTTTCGTGGGGATTTTTCCAAGGTCGCAGGTATTTTGGCAAATTACGGGAACTTTTAGCCCAGCGTGTCGTTGGGCGCGGCGGCGTGGGTGGCTGTTGGGCTAGTGATTTTGAATCTCGCGCCTTGCCTGCTTATCAGACCACACTGCGCATGCTCGTAACTTCGGGAACTTATCCCGAAGGATGTGTTTCGGGGCGGTGTGAATGCAGGAATAATTAACGGGTATTTTTTAGCCTTAAAAAGTTCTCGGAATTTAACGGGGATTCTTGTGATCGAGGCGGTTTGAAACCACCTAAAGAAATTTTTATCCCTTTCAGATCAAGATCATATAGCTGAGATCTGTAGTATTAACTCTTGACATAAATGCACTCAGGCCAGCCAGGGTTGGCCTTAATCTGAAGTCAGTATGCACTCTTCAGAAGATGACATTGGTAGTTTTGTGAATTCTATAATCTTCATTTTACAATTAATTGTTGTTCTAACTCAACAAGCTATAGGGCGATTCCACACTAGAACTTCAAAAATATCATAAATTTCAACATGCTTTCAATAAGTCATAAGTAGTGTAATATTTTACTATGATACCTAAATTTTATGAAAATTATGAGTTTTAACCAAAAGTGAAGACAGATATAGTTTTTTTGGGGGAGAACAATGGAATTTTGAATTTTCAATAATTTTGCTCATTGAAATAGTCAAGTACTAATTCCACCTGAAACAATTATTTGCAAAGCAAGAGAAGATTGAAAATATTGCAGGTCAGTAGAATAATATATCATTGATGGTTCCAAATAATATCTACAACATTTTCATGATCCATAATAGGGGCAGCCCTGATTTTTCCGAACCTATTTTTGGCAATGTCCCGTACGACACATGACAATGCAAAAGTTTTTCCTACAATTTTATTTTTGATGATGCAATTTCATAAAATGAGTTTCTCTTTGTTTGACCCATGGGTGATCGATTTATCCCATAAGGATCTAATTACTGCCCTTCATTTTTCAATTATTGTCCTATTAAAAAATGTCCCGTACGACACACGCTGTGTCGTACGGGACATGTCCCGTACGACACACAATATAATAATGCATTTAATTGCAGGATTTGGATTCAGAAACCATAAACAGTAGGCATATTTAAATTCATTTAATTGATTTAACATAAATTGAACTGAAAAAGTACTTTGTTTATCTCCACAGAACATGAAATAGGTGATTCTAAACATTTTAATTGATTTCATGTAGGCTTATTCTTTTGTGAATCCCTTCAGCTAAACTGGTGATTTTCACTGATCAGAGCAGGTTAATTTCTTTTCATTGAGCATGAAAAGAAAACTTTTATAATTATTTCAACCTAGCCTGGAAGATGACTCCCTTTTGCATGCTAATGTGGAATTATTATAAGATGTAAAAAAAATACATATCAATCATCATGATCATCTATTTGGACTTCCCTTGATGATCACTATTTTTTATATACAGTACTGGAACTCCTTACTTTTTTCAAGATGTAAAAAAATCTGGAAAATAAGACAAACCATATGGTTTCATGAAATGCAGATGGGTTTGAAAAAGTAGAACCGCATTTCTTTAGAAAAAAATTGTTACCAAAAAAAGCAAAAAAGGTGACAGTTGTGACATATATCATGTAGATATACATTTTATATAAAAAAAATCATAACATCATCATTTTAGCCCCATAATTTATACAAAGTTTCATTCATTTATTGTTTAGTGTTTGGAAATCATCAATTAGTTCCCTAAAATATAACTTCACACAAAACCTGAAGTTTTTCAGCTCGTAAAAATGCTGTGAACACTTGTACATTTCCCATCATGAAAAAATTATAACATATTGCTCCCAATTGTATATATTGAGGTTACTTAATTGTATTGTCCTGAATGACTGCTTATTAAAAGATTATTCATAAATAAGCAAGAATTTAGGGGTAATGCTCCTTCTGATTGATAAAAAGTTCATGTTTATTTATTCAGGCTGCCCAGTACAACACGCAAGTGCCTGTACAACACACAAGTGTCCCGTACGACACACAAGTGTCCCGTACGACACAGAAGTGTCCTGTACGACACACAATTGTCCCGTACGACATATTCTTTTGTTTATGATATATTGACAGAAATATTCACCTAATAGCGGTTTCTAACTTATTGAATGTCTTAGTTTGATAAAATTATCATTATCATCAGCCAAATAATGTAATTGAAGAAGTCAAAGTGACATAAAGTAAGAAAGTTTGGCTTCAATTTAGAGATGTCCCGTACGACACATTTTGAATGTCCCGTACGCCACAATGTTCTCGAAAATTATTATTTGCTTTATTTATTCATGAATGTTTATTTTGCTTTCTTTTATAAATGTGTTTGTTCTTGGGTAATTGAGTGTCAATTTGAGTTCAGTTTCTATGAAATTTATCTGCCCAACTCACAGACTTTTGAGTACAAACTTGAGGTTTCTAAAAAAGCCACTTTTTCTGCGTCCGTACGACACATTACTATTTTTAATCTGTATTATACAGGATGTGAATTCAAGTCATGTTAAGTCTTGGTTTTTCTTACACTCTGGTAGTAGTTGATGACCACCTATTGTTACTGGAATATTTTTTGTTTTTTCTTGTCAAAAACTGTCAAATGTTCTCTAAATGTCCCGTACGACACGTATGGAATCACCCTATATTTGTCTGTCTTCTATATTTTCCCCTCTTTTTTATTAATCTTTCTGTCTTTCATTCAAGCAAAAATGTCATCTTTGCCCCCCCCCCCTTTTACTCTCCCTCTCTATCTCTCACTGTCTCCTTTCCTTTTCACCACTTGGTGTTGACAGAGATATATTCAATTTTACTTAAAAGTAAATAAAATATTTGATTGTAATACGATCCACTTTTTAATCATGATCCTTAATCTCAGAAAATGAACATAACCCTGTTACTGAAAATAGTACTACTATCACTTGATAACCAGATAACCTCGTTCAATGTTTAATCAGAAATTCAGAGGATTTGCGTTCCAGTTATGTCAGTTTTTCAGCCACACTCCTTCAGAACCGTTTCCAAATCAGGAAAAGTAAATACTCGCTGACACGATAACCTTCTTTCACCTTGCACAAACTTGAACTAAACATCTAGGCTCAATAAAATTTTAAGTCTGAATCAAAATCAATGCTTGCAGTTTATATTTTCCTGACTGCCTCCCAATACTTAAAATCATGCACTTGAAACTTGGAAGATAAGATGTCAATTTTAGTTAGAGGTATTACAGCTGTATGGAATGTATTGTGGGATGAAATGTGGTATCATGGAATTGCTATTTCATCCCAAAATAAAAAAAAATATGTCCTTATTTTTTATACAGGTCTAAAAATGTTAATACCATTTAAATGTTCTAAATTCTAATCTTACAATAGTGTATCAACTGTTCCATTGTTTTCCTTTGACCAACCGTTCATGACCCAGCCCCCCCCCCCCCCTAAACCCAGTCTCTCTCCATAGGCTAGGCTTGATTTTGTACATTTTCAAAATAAAGGCCAAAATTAAGGCCATGATTTTATGTTGGGATCCTGCAAGTGACTTTTCAAAATTAATTTGCAATCTTATCAAAGATGGGGCAATGGGGAAAGCTGCTTGCAAAAAGATGCCTGCTGAGAGGTACAGCGATGACTGTTGACTTTCGCGTAGCCAAACCCATGCAAGCCTAGATATTCAGTGTTATATTTCCTAGATACCTTTAAGTAATTCAACTTTATTCAATTAAATTCCAGAGACTTGTGGGCTGGGGGTAATAACTGATACCCAATGGAACATGATGTAAATTATTAGGTATGTTTACGGTTGCCTAGCAACAGGATAGCAGGATGAAAACTTGGATGACTCTCCAGGGAAAGAATTTTGGCAAAAAAAAAAAACTGAGCTCAGGAGGTTGCAAGAGAGTGGTGCGAGACACCAAAAGAGAGAGGATGAAAAAGGGGACTGACACAGAGAGACTCATTCGTTTATTTATTTACAGAAACATATTTATTCTAGGGCATGAGAGGGCACAAGTGCTGTATTACCACCCTACAGTAGTCATACCTGTAAAGTGTGGTCAGGAGATCAAAAATATTCTGAAGACTACAAAAGAACAAAGTCGAGGTGATTCTTTGAAGCATTTTCCTCAGCCCAAAATTGTCTGAAAAGCAACAAATTCTGCCAAGGAGGGCGAGCATTCTGTCTCCATTGCCCTCCACCTCTCCGCCCCTTCCATTGCCCCCTACCACCGTATCCCACTGCCTCAATTTACCATTTTCATTTTTTTAGAAATGACAATAAAACCCTAATATTATTAAAGCTCTCTATTATCATGATTATCTATTATATTCCTTTGTACCATAGAGGTCCCTGATTGTATCATAATATAATTTAAGGTATCATCTATTGCACTTTTTCTTTGTATTTGTATGCACACAGGCTTATATAGTTACACAAGTGCCATGCTTGATAGCCAAAAGTATGTTCTAGGAAGCTCCCATATAAATTGTCAGCATCATTTACACATCAAACATCAGTAGAAAAGAATACTTTTTGACATTGAAATATGAAACTGCACTCTTTAGCTTTTATTCCAAAAATAAAAAAAAATTAACAAAAGCATTAGAGAAGATAATCAAAACCCTCAGGAAGGATGGATAAATAGATATATTACAAGTTTAAGATAAATTAACACACTTTTTCATTCAACCACACAGGTACAGTATGGCCTAACATATGAAAAGATGGAATGCAATGAAATGGAAACCTTCTAGTTATAAGTAGGTCTAATCAATCAAAATCAACATTTCAATAGACCTCCCAATTACTGGCCAATCCCTTTTTGATGCTCATCACTCATAAAATGTCTTTTGTATGGTATTGACAAAGTATTTGAAGAAGTACAAGAATTCAAGGGGTTACTTCTGGACTGAAACCACTGGCTAGAATACTACCCAGGGATCGGAGAATGTGCATGTTATATGTAAATCATGGCTAATAACATATGTTGACCAGGGTAATAGTAATGATAATAATGATTTCAAATCTAAACTTAAGTCTAACCTTTTCTTACAAGCAGTATTAGTTTTTGGCACTTTGACACTAATCCTAACTCTCTTATTTTGTGTGCTTGTGTGCCTCGGAATAGAATATTTCTAAATAGATGGCACCATTGTCCATATAAATGCCTATTTTTATTATCATCATATCCTCAAAGCGTTTACAGATACTAGCCACAAACAGAGGTCTAACTATTGTTACCAATGATCATCATCATCTTAATCTTTTCAAACTTATTTTCATTATTATCATGATCATAAATCTTTAGGATTAAGTTAAAATCCATAGTTACAGCTGTACTATCCACATTCTATCTAGATTTCTTTTTAAATCCCTGTAATCTAGAGTAAAAGTAAATGGGCATAATGAGTACAACCTATGATATCTTTTTTGGTTGATGTCATCATTACCAACACGACCAAAATCTGAGAGGGGAAAGAATGGATTTCCCTGCAGATTAGGCACAGACAATGTTATGAAACAATCTCCTCATCATCTAACCTACTTACGTCAATTAAAGGA
The DNA here is from genome assembly GCF_018143015.1 of Lytechinus variegatus. Taxonomy (NCBI): domain Eukaryota; kingdom Metazoa; phylum Echinodermata; class Echinoidea; order Temnopleuroida; family Toxopneustidae; genus Lytechinus; species Lytechinus variegatus. The sequence goes on from NC_054753.1 coordinate 4,781,840, forward strand.
AAATTAACATTAAGAGGATTGCAGATATTGGCTATATACTGTACTGCAAAACTAAATTCAAAAGATAAATTTCAAATAAATTTTTTTTAATGGTTCTTGAAGTTCAATTGCCACCCCTGAAAATGAACTAGATGATTTCAATTAAAATTCTTACAATGCATATTTGCCCTTATTCACCATAAAAAGAAAATAAAGATGAAAATCCATATTTCATTGATCAAAATACACATCAGAATGAAATAGTCAGAAAATTTGTTTTGCCCAATTGATTGTGGGCCCGGCAGCCGCTGTGCAGCGCCAGATCACAAGGCTCTATCCCTTTGTTGAATGCCAAACGGGGTAGCAGCAACTCCCATCTTTTGGTCTGATGTGGCCAGGGTTTGAACTCCAGACCTCCCAGTTCTGACAAGACTCTACCAACTGAGCTAACACACCATACCAACTTCCTTGACATTAATGTGCTATCTTGCAATGTTTTTTTCTTGTGTGTGGTCCTTTTAAATATTGATAAACTATTTTCATCATTGTTTATAAAACAAGTACATGTAGGTCCTCTGCTTGTGTGCTGATCGAGGCCAGAAAAAGTTCTTAAACTGGTGGGTGTTTCACAAAGCTATATTCGTAAGTTACGAGCAACTTTAAGAATGACTTGTGACCCTTTCTTAGGAACTAAATCAATGCCAATGAATCACTTCAGGATGACCAGTCATTCGAAAGTTGCTCGTAATTTATGAACAGCTTTATGAAACACCCACCAGGGGGCTGTTTCATGAAGCTGTTTGCAAGTTAGGAACGACTTTTAAGAACGATTGGTGATCCTTTCTTACATGCTAAACCATCACCAATTTATTATACCATTTACCAAAAAGAAATCTCACCAGTCGTTCTTAAAGTCACTCTTACCGTACGAACAGCTTTATAAATCACCCACCTGATATTTTTGGTGATCGGACGGGTCTGAAACTGAAAGCATTCATATGATATCCCACTTTCCCAGCATGATAGCCCACATACAAAATAGAACATGGGTACATTTCATTAAAGCACCTGTTACTCAACAATATCATTAGCAGTCAAGGCAATGTAGACCATGTCCTCGTCGGGGTTACAGGGGTTAATACAATCTTCCTGCATGGTCCCCGCCTGACAAATGATTATTGGTGAACTTCACAACCACATGAGGACTCCATGCCACTTGCTCTGGCTAAAATTACTTCAAATGAAAAACACTGCATTGTCCAGTCGGAAGGAATTAAAGCAAAAAGGGCCCTCTGTCATTACAATGTGGACACTATGCTCATACAAAAGAGCATGTAATAGGGGTTGCTTTTAATGTCCAGGGGCCCGTTTCATAAAGCTGTTCGTAAGTTAAGATTGACTTTAAGAACGACTGGTGACCCTTGTGGTAAATGATATTTACCATTATGGTGATTATTTAGCGCATAGAAAGGATCACCAGTCGTTCTTAAAGTCGCTCTTAATTTACGAACAGCTTTATGAAACACCCACCTGGTGATTTATGCATACATGTACGGAGAAAAGGGTATCAAATTTACCAAATTAGGGAAAAGGGTTAGGCCTATACAACTTTATTATAGAATTGAATACTTAGGGCAGTATTTAGGAAAGAGGAAATACAACAGAAACTTGTTTAGGTTACTTTGAGATGATTGGATGGGTCAATTTTAAAAGAAAAAAAATACATGTATAAGCATGGTGTCCATGGTGTAATGAGTGCCCCCCCCCCTTCTCGCCCCAGAAACTAAATTGATTATAAACCCATCTGTAACTAACCCTAATTCAGTCAAATCCAGCGGTATACCTAGCAAAATCAAAACACTGCCAAGGCAAGTTCGACAGATGAGGGGGGGGGAGGGTCATGTTGAAAACATGCCTCTACCAATTTGTGATGAAGAGAACTTGTTTGTTTGTGTTAAAACAAATTTTCAAGCTTGATTTTGCCCTTTTAGTACTCCTCCCCTGAAAGTCTCATCTGGAGCACATGTCTTCTTCACACCTCTCAGATACACCACTGAAACAATCATAAAACTGGCCCGAACTTCCAAGAAATTTCAAAAGGAACGACTATCAAGGGTGATAATTTTGTGCAAACCAAGAAAAAGAGACAGAGAGAGTTTGAAAAACTTTCAAACCAGTAATGAACATAAAATGCCATGAAAACGAACTAGACACTATTAAAGAAGAATATGGCTTTACAGTGGGAATTGAAACTATTGAACAAATGTGTCTCATTTTACAGAAATTCTTTCAAACAAGACTGAATAAAGGAGGCAACTCCTTACAGGTCTTAACCAAAGTTAAGATACACCTGCATCTATTAACTTATCATGCATGGAATATGGAAATATTTAATTTGTGGCTGGCATACTCAATTACAGTATGGCACTTTGAGACCTTAGAAACTGTCTAACTGGGGGGTCCCTGGAGATGTGAATCAATTATACGAGGTAGGTAAATTAGAGTCCCAGACTAAACATTTCCTTGTTTGGGTGAAGATTACCCTAGCCTGACCCAATAAAAACAAAACATTGAACATGCTTTCCTTCAAATCACTGAAAACATTTTAAAAAGAAGTGTTGTGGTACAGCTGCTTCTATAAATATCTTTGCCTCTCATTCAGGAGGTCCATGATTCAAGCCTCTACCCATTGAGTTAACCATTCAAATATGCACACTAATTTTTTCACCCTTCATCAACACAGTCTGAGCAGAATGAATATCGACTATTAAAGCTAGCCCTCTTTCTTCAAATAAGTTTGTACTCAAATGTTTGTTTACATTGATAATTATTTGGAACTCATAACCTTAGATAACAGTTATGTTGGCCTTGCTTTATTAGTAACCTACCTCCCCCTTCTATTATAATGTCAGATTGGAGTTTCTCTCTTTTTGTTATTCTTTTTTTTTGAGGCAGAGGAAAGTGCGTGTGCATGCTAAATAGAATGCTATAAGCAGCTCAAATTACAATCAACGAAATAATTCTTGGAGGAATCAGTCAATCTGGAAATCAACAATTAGGATTGATCCAAACTTATAGTCATCTAAAGATGGACTTACGTTTTGTGTCAGGATCAAGAATCTGTTTCCGTCTTTTCTTGGCTTTGCTGTCCAGGTTTTGACACCCACATCCTGCCTATATATTTCCTCCCATTAAATTTCATGTGGAAGAGCCTAAACTATGCCTCCTTTCTCTCACACTTGAAATAATGAGAAGAAACTGCAAGCTATTCCTTGTCCTATGTCGACAGAGCAGGGCCTCGTCTTAAGCAAGGTTTCCACTTTGGCGAGTTAACATCGCGAGTTATGGCGAGTTCTAGCGAGTTGCCAAAATGAGGCACTCGCGATAACTCGCATAAAGCTCACCATGAAACTCGGGATAACTCGCGACAACTCGGCATGACTCGGCGGAACTCGTTCAAGCTCGGGACAACTCTCCTTGAAGTCGTGAGCAGTTTCAAAATTTTTGAACATGTTCAAAAATTTTGCTAACTCGCTGTAACTCGTGCTGAACTCACCTAAACTCGTTGTATACTCGCAGTACTCGTAATAACTCGTAAGAAGCTCGAGATAAACTCACAATAACTCGTAATAACTCGCCACATCTGAGTATACGCGAGTGCGTTCCGAGTTTTCAAGAGCGAGATACGAGCATTGCGATCGTTTTACGAGTCAAGTGGAGGTGCCCACGAGATTAGCGCGACTTTAGATCGAGCACCCCGAGTTACAGCGAGTTTCGAATGAGTTTATTCCGAGTGCGTGGCAAGGGCTCAGAGGCATGCCGACCGGATGATAAATGTCCAGTGATCTATATTTTCCCCACATATAAACCCCTAAAAAAAGTTTGGAAATCTGAGTTTGGCCATTAATTTCTCCCAACTCCAAAATTTACACATTGCATATTTAACATCATTTAAAAGGTCATTTGATTTTCTTTACAATGATACCATGCTTGTTATGATCATGTCATCACGAAAAGAGCAGGATTCAAAAGTGTTGGATGAAGTTTGAATTGAAAAGATGCAAAACGAGCAAAAAAGTTTGGAAATCTGAGTTTGGCCATTAATTTCTCCCGACTCCAAATTTTACACAATGCATATTTGATATCTTTCAAAAGATCATTTGATTCCCTTTATGATCCCATGCTTGTTATGATCATGTCATAAAAAAGAGCAAAATTGAAGTGTTGGATGAAGTTTGAAGTAAAAAGCTGTAAAACGAGCAGAAATAATCATGGAGGGTCAATACAGAACATGATTCTTTTGTCTGTGTCAATACAGATGAAAATCAATTGGCCCTGCTTTTTCATTTCATAATGTTTTCTTGTGGTTTATGTTTGTTTGTTGTGTGTTTGCTTGCACAGAGGTATGTTTGATTCCATTTGAATGTTGATGTTAAGGTGCATGAAAACAATTGCTGAGAATCTCACTCATCATCATGGATGAAAAGAACAGTGACTTTCAATATTATGTCATTTTGCAAATTTTGAATTTTGACCTTGCCCCACAGTTCAAAGCACTGCACCTCCATGTGAGCCAAAATCACATCATGGAAAGTATCATTTTAAAGAAAATTAAATGAACTATTCATTGATATTACTTTAACATTGATATTTACTAAAGCCGAGGCGGGATTACCGATCAAACTCAAAAGAAACCGCTTAAAAAACTCACTCATCACCACGGAAAAAGGAACAGTGACTTTCATTATTGTGTCACTTTGCAACTTAATTTTGAATTTTGACCTTGCCCCACATTTCAAGGCACTGCACCTCCATGTGAACCATAATCATATCATGTAGGGTATCATTTTAAAGAAAATTAGATGATCTAATCATTGATATTAATAACAATTGATATTTATTAAAACTGAGGAGGGAGTTTATTTTAAAGTGAACATTTTAACTGACCCACGCAATGTACAATTACTTTTAAAAAGGCTGTTACCACTGCATTATTACAACTTTAAACAACATGATAAGGAGAGAATTATACCTCGATCCAAAAGATCCAAGAGTTGTGGCCATTCAGGTAGGGAAACAGCGAATGAAGATGACATTCAAACAAGGGTAGAAGAAGTGCAGGAAGAGACAATTGAAACGGAAGAAAAGTTCAATGACGAGCAGAGCCAAGGTAAAAGAACAAGACACCAAACTAGACAAGGTCCAACTGGAGCGCCTCTGGCAGTCTAACCTGCATCACGCTATCCAATATAGTAGCAGTGCTGACTTTGAAAACTACTATAAAATAATTATTCACAAAACACCATTCATACAATGATACAATACTACGTTCACTGACAATAAATGACATTTGACCTTTATCATGTGACCTAAGACTTCAGTTGTCAGTGATACTTGATTACCCTATATCCACATTTTATAAACTGTATCTAAACTTTGAAAGTTATGACAGCAATATAGTATTAATCTCCAAAATGGTCAAAGTTCAATAACCTTAAATGACCTTTGACTTTGGTCATGTGACCTGAAACTGGCATGAGATGTTCGGTGATACTTGACTACTCTAATATCCAAGTTGATGAATCATATCCATAAGCTTTCAAAGTTATGATGGTAATTCCACAAATACCCCCAACATGGCCAAAGTTCGTTGACCTTAAATGACCTTTGACCTTCGTCGTGTGACCTGAAACTCTCACAGGATGTTCAGTAATACTTGATTACTCTTATATCCAAGTTTTATGAATCAGATCTATAAACTTTCTAAGTTATGATGGTAATTCAACAGATCACACGAACATCATAAAGTTCATTGACCTTTAACCTTGGACATGTGACCTGAAATTCGCACAGGATGTTTAGTGATACCTGATTACTCTTATGTTCAAGTTTCATGAATCAGATTCATAAACGTTCAAAGTTATAATGTTAATTTAACAAATACCCCAATTAGCCAAAGTCCATTGACCCTAATTGATCTTTGACCTTAGTCATGTGACTTGAAACTCAAGCAGGATGTTTATATTCTTTAATAACATTATGTCTACGTTTCATGAACTAGGTTCATATATTTTCTAAGTTATGATGACATTTCAAAAACTGAACCGTAGACTAGGTTAAGATTTTGATGTTGATTCCCTCAGTAAACATGGTCTAAGTTCATTGACCGCAAATGACCTCTGACCTTGGTCTTGTGACCTGAAACTCAAGAAGGATGTTCAGTAATGCTTGATAAACCTTATGGTCAAGTTTTATGAACTAGGTCCATATACTTTCTAAGTTATGATGCCATTTAATTTCAAAAACTTAACCTTCGGTTAAGATTTGGTGTTGACGCCAACGCCGCCGGCATCCATCTTTGAGTGCCAAAAATGTGCATATCTCGTCCCTTGGTCGTATGAAACTCTTATCACTCGTAACAAAATCTTGATAACTCGTTCATAGCTCGCTTTAAGTCGTATAAAGGTCACCGCAACTCATACTAAGCTCGGCCTGACTCGTTTCGCGCTCGGTTCACTCGTACAGCGAGCGTAGTGAACTCGATGTTGAGTCTTTTGTCACTGAAGCAAATTCCAGGAAAAAATGTAAATTTCACGCGAGCTTGTGCGAGCTATGGCGAGTTAGAGCTCGCGCAGCTCGCGTATGACTCGCAACTCCAACTCGCCAAAGTGGAAACCTTGCTTTACAAAGAAAATGTGGTATATTCGAATCAAACACAATGTGAAATTGATCTGTACATGTCCCATATTCTACAGTCGAATTTCATTTAAAATCTGGTCTAAAATTTTGGTTTAAAGTGATTAGTTAACATTGGTTTGACTTTTATAAAATCTAAGCTAGAAGGTCACACTTGTCACCTGTGTCTAGGATATGTTACAAAAATGATGCCCAGAAAAAATTGCGTTCGAAAATAATTATTTAGTGCTTCAAAAATTGAAATATAAAGTGACCGGAAACACCATCTTAATTTCATCCCATACACTTATGTGTACTATTTAGGCGTCTACAAGACGCCTATTTACAAAATCGGGCTTTCCCTTGTAGTTTTAGCTTTTCATTCTCAATAATGGTTGTTTTTAGGGTTTATTAGTTCTAATACATGCACTGATACACAAGTTTCATCTTGGTTTGAGAATTTTTTAAATCGGCTGCTCACAAAGTTAAACAATACCTTTAATTATGGATAGCCAATAGTGATGTAAATCTCTCACAGTAGAGGTTCATAGTATCAGCTCATTTGACCCTCTAATCATTCTTAACTGTCTAGGAAGGATAAATAAAATAATTGTCTTCACCATTAACAAATTAGGAAAGAGTATAGTAAACATAAGAAACATACGTGAATACATTATGACCATAATTTTAGCAGAGTTAGACCACAGTCTAAGCAAGGAGATATCACCTCTAACTGGTCTAAGTTAAACCCAAGTTCAGAATACGGGCCTAAACATGTACGTGTTACACAATTTGAGATCATTCTCAGTTTAAGTTTGATTTCATTCTATTGCAACTCTTAACAGAATGCCCCCAGAAGAACGATAATGTGCTATTTTTTTTTCAAAATACAATTACCATTGTTATTTCAAGTTGGCAGATCATAAATCACACAACAACCTATTTCTACCATATTGGAGAAATAATGGTCAATCTGAGATCTAATACTGTTGTTTTACAGGATAAACAACGTCAATACATATTGCCAAATGTACTCCCACTTAAAAAACTCTGATAGCCAGACTATTTTAAAGTGCTCAATGTCTCGGGTTAGAGTCCATTTAGATTTTCAAGTTGAAGGTACTTTTCCTTTTATGACAGTCTTTTTTTAACATAAGTTTTAAAAATAAACAATACATCGTAGCTTTCTGCACTTTTAACAGAAATGTTTTTGTAAATTATCTAATCACAACTAAATTCTTCCCTACCAAGTTCTCTATAGGGTTTATGGTATATACTTGCTGAGCTGTGGTTAGAAACTCCATAAGGGTTTGAAATTTTTACTCAATATTATCACTTGTCAACGTCAGGAAAATAATCTCTAAAGTATTAAAGAAAATGATGACAAGGACAAATTTATATGAAAAAATTTAGAGATCAATGAGAGCCAAAGGTGAGGTTTTCTCATTTTAAAATTGTTGCCATAAACACCTGCAATTAGGTGAACATTTTTTGCTGTAGTTAAAGTGCATCCCCCCCCTAAAAAATATATAATATAAATAAAATAATAAAAAACTAACCAATTTTGAATTACAAATAAATGATTTGTTTAACAAATTTTTGGCATTACTCCTATTTGTTTAAGATCAGTATGCTCGATCTGTAATGAAAATCATAAGATCAGTATGTTCGATCTGTATGAAAATCATAAATCATAAGTCAGAAAAAATTGGAACCAGTGGGATTCGAACCTGCCATCTACTGCCAGTTGTTAAACAAATTATAATCTCCTCCTATAAAAGCCTCTTAATTTACTAAATAAATGATTATTCCAAATGATGAAGCGAATAAATACAAAATAAATATATAAACAACTAAGTACATAAATAAATGAGAACGTAAAACTTTGAATAATTTTACTTGAATAGATATCAAACAAGCATGGAACTGAAGATTTCATTTGAATCTGATGTTTTTTGTTTGTTTTCATTTATTTCACATAATAGTGAACATAATTCACAACATGAGGGGTTTATAGCTGATAGACAAATAATTGAGAACTGTTGATGTCTCTCATTCACTCTTTCTTTTGCATTTACCCTTACAAGTTACAAATATCACAACTTTAGTCTAATTTTTGTAACATCTATGCATCTTTTTCCTCAGGAAAACAAGGAATTCTAATAGTGCATTCTATGAAAACTAGAAAAAGATGACAATTTCCCCTCCTCATCATATCTGTACATGTGCAGTTAGAGTCAGGTTGGACTACAATGAAAGTCAAGATTATTTTTTTTCAAAAACAAATGCCAAATGGAAAAGTGATGACAAAGAACCTACACACCTTTAAAAATGTATCTACTCCTATAATCATAGCAATAGCTGTTCTGAAAACAGGACACAATGGCCAACTTTTAAATAAAGAAAAGATGTGAGAGAAAAGTAGAATACGTTCTTTTGCTCCTTGCAATTTCTCAATTTCTGATTTTGGAAGACACACTGGGAGGGTTAATTTACTTAACCCTTTCAGCTTAAATTCAAATTTAGTGAGAGGGCGATATTATGTATGAAAACATCTAACTCAATTTGGAGCCTTGGCTGCATCAAAATAAACCTTTAAATGTCAGTTACTTTTCTGCGCCACGGGGAGCTGGTTTCGTTTAAAGGCCTAAACCCATCTCTGCTTATACTGGGAAGCGAACATCACTGGCTGCTCATTGTCAATTCATTTTAAAAAATGTTTTCCTTGGAACAATGCTCAATATCGGGCTCTTAAAAGGTCATATATTGTTGAAATTGGAATGACATTTAAATAAATTGGGCTATAATTTTACAGTCCATGGCATTTTTGATGGGCCTCATTTTGAAGTTCATAGTGCTTGAAATGACATTTGCCAGTGCAGGGGCCTGTTGCAGAAAGAGTTGCAATCAATCGCAACTCTAAAAATCATGCGCAACTTGACTTTCAACCATTCAACAGCACGCATTTGGGACTTGCGATTGATTTTTTGGCTTGCGTTTAAAAGCAACTCTTTCTGCAACGGGCCCCAGATGGATTAGGGAAATGAATGAATGATTATAAAAGTATGATGTGCTCAATCATAAAAGCTCATGTTCATTTTTTTAAATCGATGTGCGTGATCATATTACCATGAAATCCTTTTCCATGAGACGGAAATGTAATTAATGGAATCCATCATTGCAACATATTAATGTAATGCAAAATATGCTATAATGGGAGCATTTAATAAAATAATGGCTTGGGGAAACAATGGAAATTAATATTTTCTTCTACCTCTTCTATTTCAAAACATTTTTTTATACAGGGTCACCTAGAGAATTAAACTAATCCACCAAATCCCTGTGTTGTTGCCCTGGCAATCTTAGCCTATAAATGGAAAGCAAGGATAATATATCTGCAAAATGTCTGGATGAGGCAATAAAAATTGGAATCAGATAAAAAGACTACTAAGCTTTCATGCTTACTCTATAATCAAAGTCAAATTCATATGTAATAAATTCCAAAGAATCATCTCTATTATTCACATTTCTAGGATCTTCATCATACTTGATACATCGTTCCAAAGGTTATCATTACATTTCTTTCCCACATTCTCCTATTATTTTCATTGCTTTTACAATTTTATTGATCTCCCTTCAACCTCAAAAAAATTCATAAATGCTCTTTCACGGAAAATATTTCATCCATCCCTTTAAAGTATAACCTAAACACCCTTTTACCAAAGTACCTTCTATGTGACAATTTCATCCATCCCCTATGGCTACTCTAAAATCAAAATATTGCATATAGGCACCCAAGGGGGTGATTTGAATAAAGAAATATGAAAATGCCTTCACAGGCAATTTTACGGATCATTTATTGTTTGGTTAGGGCATGTCAATGATCATTTGTGATGAAGCATTTGAAAATCTTCATTTGGGAAGTGGTTAACCCCTGCCAGTGGAAGTGGTGAGGCTTGTTCACTTGTAGTGGTGGTATTTGAAAGGGTGTGACCGCTAGGCGTGTTCTAGAATACCTGGAATTCTCAGACACCATTCTCCTTACAATCCTTAAAAACCAGGAAAATCAGGAAACCAGTTTGGAAGATAACTTTACTAGCGTTCCCATTTGATCATCCAAAAGTGGTTTTCAAAACCTTTTCACGGCCGCTACACGGAAAGCTATCTTGTTGCTTTAGGTACGTTCTCAGTTTCATGCGAAATTTAAAACCACAGCATAGGCATTCTACAAACATGTGCGAAGATTGCTTCCCGAAGAAAGGTTCTGTCCTCACTTGCACTAAAACCAGTTTAACAAGGCAAAGCGATCTTGAAAACTACATCACGAGGTGGAAGATCACTTCCAAGACCACTTTGACTGTTCTCATTACACGTTAAACTAGTTTCCAGTAAACTAGTTTTAGGTCGGTAATGAGAACAGGGTCTCTGATCATAAAATGTGCCCTAATCTATCCCGTTCAGAAAATATCAATGTAAAAGCAAAATAAAAGCAAAATTCCACTACACGGAAAGCAATCTTGTTGCTATAGGTACGCTCTCAGTTTCATGCGAAATTCAAAACCAGTGTAGGCATGCATTCTACAAACATGTGCGAAGATCGCTTTCCAAAGGAAAGTTGTGCCCTCACTTGCCCTAAAACCAGTTTAACGAGGCAAAGCTTTCTTGAAAACTACATCATGAGGGGTACGTACGTCCCCCTACAGAAATTTCCAAGCTTGCGGGAAGCATGCGACTAGCTTGCGCAAGCTTGCGGCATGCTAGTAACTAGCATGCGGCTAGCTTAATAAGCGTGTAATATGCGTGCAGAGTAATAGTTAAGCGATCTTTTAGCGAGCAGGGACTGTTCGCTAGCATGCACTCGCTTATTAAGCGAGCGCCCTGCTAGTCGCATGCTAGTTACTAGCGAGCGGCACGCTTAAATTTCTGTAGGGCGCTTCCAAGACCACTTTGACTGTTCTCATTATATATTAAACTAGTTTCCAGTAAACTAGTTTTAGGACGGTAATGAGAACGGGGTCTCTGATCACAAAACTTGCCCTAATCTACCCCGTTCAGAAAATACCAATGTAAAAGCAAAATACCAAATTACATTCCCAAAAGAAAATACACACTAAAAAGTAAGTACTTGTCAAATTTACAAGATCTTTCGCAGGAATATATCCAAGGTTGCAGGTATTTTGGCAGTGTGAAAGCCAATTATAACTTTTTTTCAACCCAACGAGTTGTTGGATGCAGGCAACATACGCTTCGTGTGGCTCGCCTGCTTATCAGAGCATACTGCATATATATATGCAAGCATATACATGTATGCTTGTAACTTCGAGAACTTACCACTAAAGGGTCTGCTTCGGGCTGGTATGAACGAAGAAAAGAATCATCAGGTATTTTAAGTCTCCAGCAAGTTCTCGTAAATTTACAGGTATTCCGGTGATCGAGCTGGTCTGAATACACCTACTGCTTCTCATCTCAGGGTGAATCAAAAGGGTCAATTGCCAATTTGTCTACTGCCAACTCGTCCACTCACAACATGGTTTACCTTCATTTAGTCTTATGCCATTCCGTCCATCAACATCACTTTGTCTAATCACCATATCCTCTCATAACCAGTTGGTCTAATATTCATGGTCGTGTGTCGTGGTCTAGTGGTTCTGACTCTTACCTTTGAAACAGAGAGTCATGGGTTCAAATCCCAGTCATGGCGTGTTTTCCTTCAGCAAGAAATATCGCACGAAAGTGGTTTTCAAAATCACTTCACGTAAAGCGCTCTTATTCCTATGGAAACGCTCTCAGTGGGGTGACACATTTCGCGCGAAATTCGAAACCGCAGCATAGGCATTCTACACCTGTCATAAGAAATAGCGCGCTCAAAATGTGCAAAGATCGCTTCCCGAAGAACGGTTGTGTCCTCACTTACGCTAAAACCAGTTTAACGAGGCAAAGCAATCTTGAAAACTACATCGCGAGGTGGTTTTCCAAACTGGTTTGGAAGATCGCCTCCAAGACCGCTTTGACCGTTCTCCCTACGCGTTAAACTAGTTTCCACTAAACTAGTTTCCAGTAAACTAGTTTTAGGACCGTAGTGAGAACAGCCTCAATGTCATCACATCTGGACATCCAGCAATATCATCAAAATTAAAAACTTTTGTTAAATTGGAAACAAAATAACATTTCAAAGTCAAGATGTAAGTCTTTTTGCCCTTTCAATTGTTTGTTTGTAGATATTTGGATAATTAACCTACAAAATTGCACAAACCATGTGGAATACATTTCTCCCCGAGGTCCAAAGATAAAAAAAAACTTATACACTTTGATCTCTAAAGAATGACCCTACATAACTCCTGGTATTGATTTTGAAATATGAAAATGTAAATGTCAGAAGGTACGCCTACGTTCATACCTACCTGATCAGAAAATACCCATGAACTATAGGTGTTTCAAACCGCCTCAATCACAAGAATCCCTGTTAAATTATGAGAACTTTTTAAGGCTACAAAATACCCGTTAATTATTCCTGCATTCACACCGCCCCGAAACACATCCTTCGGGATAAGTTCCCGAAGTTACGAGCATGCGCAGTATGGTCTGATAAGCAGGCAAGGCGCGAGATTCAAAATCACTAGCCCAGCAGCCACCCACGCCGCCGCGCCCAACGACACGCTGGGCTAAAAGTTCCCGTAATTTGCTTTCACATCGCCAAAATACCTGCGACCTTGGAAAAATCCCCACGAAAGTTCTCGTAATTTCGCCAAGTACCTACTATTTAGCGGGTATTTTCTTTCGGGGAAATTACGCGTAGTTTGCTTTCACATTACCAAAATACCTGGTATTTTCTGATCAGGGTAAATTTCCCGATCAGAGAATACCTGGAACTGGCGAACTTCGAGGCGGTCTGAAACCAACTTATGAGCACTTCTTCAGGCCTAACTAAACACAAGTCCCAAATAATCATCCAACTGTTACCTATCCAAAGAAGATGCATAATTATAGGACAATAACCATAATCTTGCTTTCATGGATTAAAAAAAAAATATGGGAATTTATCTTATCTCACTTAAAAAGGTCTTGTAAAATGCCTTCCCACTTTATAGTAGATAGTATTTTATTATATTAAATGAAATATTCTAATTTTCTCCTCACTGTCATGTGAAGGGAGTTTCATTCCTCCCAGAATAAGTGGACTTACCATTGTTTTAACCATTTTTGGCTCAGTCAAGTTTACCCTTATTGCCAGATGTGTAAATATTGAAACATTGTATAATTCAAACCATAAAAAAAGAAATAGTGAGGGGCTTCACCAACTATTTGATTTGCTTGTCACTGAGTGGTGCATAAAACAATTTTGTGAAAAAGAAGCAAAAGTTTAAGTGGATAAAATATTCATTGTTCGTTGGATTTTTCTCATTTGATTCAAATCAATATTTTTCTGGGGTGGATATGACCAATAATTTAAATTCTAGATCAGAAAATACCTTGCACTTTTTTTGAATGTGCGGGTATGGAGGCACGTAAAGACTCTAAAGTAATGAAGACATCATGATGCATGCTGACAAGAACCAAACAAGTCAATGGCCTACCAGCCCTCACCTTACAGTCATGAACCATGGGCCTCAAGAGACAAAACCTCACACAAGGATGAGCATGTGGGACTGATAAGGCGACACCAGCCTTAACACATGGAAACGATTATCAAATATCTGGAAAAGATTTTGTATTTATCCAACAATACCTGGGCAAAATGAATTCATATCAAATATTTAGATATATTCTTACAGCCCACCCTTTTGGTATCTCAAACATCTGATGGAAACGTATAGGCCTGCTTTTATTAGCCCCTACTTGAACTCAGAACTGACCAAAATGTGACCCCAAAACAGAAATACACAGGCCTATGTCGTTTACCAAACACCAAAATTTATCAAATTAAGTATTAAAATGCACAGGAATACTTATAGGGTTAATTACATGCATACTTGTAAACCAGATGGTGCACTTGGTATTGATCTCTCTCTATCAATTACATCAATGAAAACTCATTGTTTTTTGTGTTTGATTAAGCGAATGAAATAATAACAATAATAATATCATGAAGGGCAAACGGCTAGAACTAATGTGCAATTGAAACATCAAAAACATCAGGAGATATTTTAATTTGGGGGTAACTATCATTTTAACATGCTGAAGCACACCCACCCCTTTTTTCCCCTCCCCACTAAGTCACTCAAAAAGAAGTTGCACTTGAAGTTTAAATAAAAAGGAGATTGTTGATAGTTGGAGGAAAGCCAATGAGGGGCCATAGTGACATAAAAATAACATGAGTACCATTTGGGGACACATTGTAAATATCCCATATCTCACGTCCAAGAGGTATTCAGTCAATTCGTAAGCCTCACATTTCATGTCAAGCAAGTATTCTTTCCCCTCATATTCCCCCTAGGCCTTGTTTACTTCAGAAGTCCTTGCAATCAGCATCAAGTCCGCCTCAATCACAAATCAAATCCTCCAAACATTTCAAGTTGTTCACAACAAGATGGAGATATCCACCACATTGAATTCCTGCACGGAATAAGGGGAGGTGCGATGGTGACTAGCTATATACTTACAATAACTAATAATCATATCCCATCAAAAATATAATCCTGCATGTAAATCTTACAAAGAGAGAAAAACCCGTTCATTTCTAAATACGCCAGAAATATATCAAAGGAAATTCATGTGTATCGCATGGAGCTACTATGCCGAATGTGTGGATGCAACAATAATGTTGGCTTGCACTTGCAAATCTTTGTAAAACCTGGAATATGTGTTCCGAATGGGCTATCAAAACAATTGTTTATGGAAAAGTTTGACTCATGATAATTAAAGATAGATTTGGAGTAATTTAGGCATACTGGAAAACTTAATGCTTCTTGAAAAAACATAAAATTCATAATAAATATTAATTTTCCTGCGTAAGAAGAATCATGAATAAGACAATATTTATCTGATCAATTCAAATTGCAGCTTTAATATTTCCCAATTTTCACTTCATAAATGTTGACAAAATGATCTCATCAACATGAAATATAACCCCAAATCCCATTTTCCTATCATAAATCATAAAGAAAACACATTAATCCACACTTTCAGTTTATAATAGGCCATCTTGGGACACATAAGGTTGACATTTTGAAACATGGGATCATGCTGAAATATGATGACTTCAAATCATTTCTGAACATTTCGAAGTCATGGCTGAAAGCTGATATAGTGTGAACTAACAAGTAAGGATGCAACATACGCAATACCAGTATAATAAAACTAGAACTATCTCTATAAAACTAGAATGCTTGTTGAGGTGATACAACAAATGAAAGGAATGGGATTACGATACATGTGAGAGACAGAATAATTTGAAAAATATTAAAATATGGGAGAATGACAAAGAGAGTGAGAAGGTTAAGGAGAATGGGGTGAAAGGAGGAGGAGAAAGGAGAGGGAGAAGAACTAGATGACAATAATGAAAAGAAGTCGAAGTAATAGAAGAGGTAGAAGAAGAAATATGAATGAATGAACTTTATTGATCCTCCTTGAAAAGGTAACATGTAACAAGATACATGTACAATTATATGCTAACACATATGTCAAAAACGTTTAAAAGCAACAAGTATCGATAAATAAAGGAAAAGTAATATAAAGACAAGGAAGACGAGGAGACCTTTGGAAGCCAGGTTAAATATAGCAGAAGTAGGACGATAATAGTTGTAAGAACTTCAAAAATTTAGGGAAAATCTATTCATCCTTGCTTCAAATAACTTCTGCCGCCTGAAGTAAGGCCACAAAATAATTGGGAAAAATGGAAAAATATGATTTTTGACACATTCCATTCATAAGTCCTTGATGCTGTTGATGCATCCTTGATACCTCTTTGTTAAAGATCCAAAAAGAGGAAAAGACTTAAAATTGATGAGATAAAGAAATATTTCTCTGAACAGGTACAAAGCGATGTTTG
The DNA here is from genome assembly GCF_018143015.1 of Lytechinus variegatus. Classification (NCBI taxonomy): domain Eukaryota; kingdom Metazoa; phylum Echinodermata; class Echinoidea; order Temnopleuroida; family Toxopneustidae; genus Lytechinus; species Lytechinus variegatus. The sequence goes on from NC_054753.1 coordinate 4,798,482, forward strand.
TCATAAGGTGGGATGATTTTTTTTGTCCATTTGATGGAATGCATCATTTGCTGTTCAATTCAAAGTTTGGAAAGTAAGATGTGTTGATGGAGTCTCTTTTTCAGGATCAAGACCTACCGCACAAAAGGCTTGTCTATATCAGCCTGACTTTTCAAACCGTCTTGGCAAGACAAACTGTCTTGATATATCAGGCACATATCCACAATCAGAAAAAAAATGTAATAAGATGCAAGTAGTCTGGTATTTCTTGGGTGTCAGATTGAGATGACAAAAATTAGAAGAAGGAACTTTTCATTGAGATTTACGCCCAGTTGGTCTAATTTCCACTTAGTCTACTAAAAATCATTTAATATTCATAAATAGTTCATCTTACAACAGACCAAGTGGTGTTAGACCAAGGGATATTACACCATTGGTGGATCAGGGGGGAAGGGGTAGGAGGGGAGGCACAGCCAGCCTGTCCCCCCCCCCCTTTGAGAGCCATAATCAAAATTTGTGATGCAAATATACCATTTTAACCCTAGTCTGCCCCCCTGTTTGAAAGTAAGGACCTTTTGTTTATTGCTTTTCAAATTTTCCATATGGGCGAAATGGCCTCAGACTTTACTTAGATGAAAACCTTTTTTTGCTTTTCAAATTTTTATGGCAACAAAATTACCTCTTATATCAGTCGAACACTTCTTTTTTTTTTGCTTGTCGAATTTTCATCCAAAAATATGCCCCTCCCCCTTTGGAAAATCCTGGATCCGCCCCTGGATTATACCAGGTGAGAGTAGAAATGGTCAATTCCAGCTTAACGGACATGACATTCAGACAAATTTTTGTAATTCAAAGGTTTATACAGTAATTAGCAGTCTTTTGATAATTGTTACTAAGCTTATCAGACACATTTAAGTATCAGTTACATACACATAAAATTTCAAATCGTTTCGTTGAACAGTTGCGGAGAAATTGCACTCTTTGTGAGCGTAACGGACATGACACGAAATGGACGAAGCATTTTTACCTCCTACTGCTTATCAATATTCCTGTGAATTCTTAGATTGCATGCACCTGACATTGGTGTTAATTTAACCGTAAGATCATGCTCTATCCATATTGGGGTATTTAACAACAGTTTTGCAGTGTATTCTGTATTCCTAGCTCAAAATGTAGCGTAACGGACATGACACACGATGCGTAACGGACATGACAGTTTTGTCCACTTTTTGTAAGCGAATATAATTATTTTATTACAAGATATGGTACAAGTCTAATTGTTTACATGTTAAGGCTAGAGGTTAGAGACACATATCATAACTGGTAATCTGTAATATCTCCTATTATTTTGCAATTTGAGAGGGGGTCTTTTTGTAGAATATTTATAAAACAAAAAATATTTAGAAAATTTTATTTTACACTGGTTAACAACAGTTAATGAGTATTTTCCAGTTACTACCATCCACCACACCTAAGGAGAAAAATTTGATAGAAAAGATTATTTTTTATTCATGCCCTAATAGTTGATAATATACTAGCGTAACGGACATGACACCCTTACGAAGTGAACTTCATCAGCACTTCTTAGTTTGAAAATGAAAGAAATATGAATAATGAATGTAATTATGTAACAGCAAAGTACCTTTACTAACACTCTAAAGAAAATATGTAGATATTATTAGCAGGTATCATTAATTCAATAGCTATAGCCTAAGTGATAATTTTATATTGAATACAATGTTTATCATACCACTACGGCACACTGAGAAGACCAAATCTCATTTTTTGTGAGAAGAAAACAAAATGTACCAGACCTGTATAAATCCAAGAAGAACATGATATTATGGAATATATTGTATGATAAAGAACATGCACTAGTATTAATGTCAGTTTTAAGATTACAAAAAATGGTATTAAAAAGTATTTTAATAAAAATTTAATAGCAGTACCTGGAAACCGGTCTTTAATTATCGATAATATATGAGTCTAAAGGTAATTGGAATATTTGTAAATAGCTTCTGAGATTTTTTTCATTCAAAATAACTATCATCCTGAGTATAATCATCCTTTCATCAAATCTTGGATGTTCTGAATCTTACGATCTTGATTGTTGACAAATGTGGCTGTATCTAATTTCATTGTATTGTCCTTGCTGCTTGTGTACAATTAAAGATACATCACTCAAATCGTGATTATGGCTGACCGAAATACTATGATGACATAATTTATTGATCACGCCACATTCTTTCCACGGCCCCTTTGCTTTGTGATACTGCAAAGAAATGCCACTGTAGATTCATGGATTCATAGAGCTACATCATGTAACACAGATATCCGAATACAAACTTGCTTTCAAATGTGAGCCCATGCCATCACTGAAGAAGTACGAGGTTGGTGAAAGTCGGATAATTTGAAGTAATATCATCAATGATCATGAATTCACAAGTTGGAGTTTTATCATGCTCCAAACTGTCAGTGCAAAAACCTAAGATAATCAAATGTTTTTTCAAACACAAATGATGCAGATTGTGATCTGAGTATCTAGCTGCATCTTATCCTAATATTATGTGGCGTACCGTTAATTCTCAGAAAAATCTACCAGAACAAGAGCTGAACTTTCATCATTCACCAACTTCTAAAAATAGCTTGAATGACATGCAGATTCTAGGAAATATTACATTCAGCTATCCTCAAACAATTGAGACTGACCTCAGTCTGTGACACTGAGCCTAATATTTTGTTTTTGTGAATGCTGCCATTTGCCATATATAAGGCGTCATGTCCGTTACGCGAATTGTCATGTCCGTTACGCCATTTTTATGAAAATGAGAAGTGGTAAGGGAAAATGATTGCTACACTTGGTAGGGGGTTTAATTCTAACATAGAATCTGAATCTGCAGTACCTTTAGACAAATTTCCTGTAATTTGTGAAAACTTTAAGTGAAAAACGTAACGGACATGACACTGATAATGGTAAAGAAACCACACAAATCTGAAGACAGATTTCTCTAAAATTGATGAATGGCATAAAATTGAACGATTATTTTATGTCAATTTAAACATTAATCAACTATTCAAAAGTTAAAAGAGACCTCTGGGACCTTGTTTGCTTTCAGTAGAGACAGGAAAGATGAATTGTTTAAAAATAGCCACATTTTTTACGTTTTGCAATTTACTATTCTATTTTTTTGATGATGGAAAAAACTACAAAATTTTATCAATATTGAGAATTTTCTATTGGAAATTGAGACTTTATAGATTACTTTTCAAGAAAATTTGACTACTTAAGTGAATACTGAAACTTCACTTTTTCTCTAAAGTGAACATTTTCCATGGAATTGCCCAAATAGCAAATGTAGACAAATACAGGCTCTCAAGTTTGAGGAAAGTTGGTCTGATGAAGAAATACCTCAAGTCAGTTTATTTCTCTTGGATTAGGTTAATGTATTCTACATTCCAAGTGCATTGCCACTTTTGGCTTTGTTCAATTTCCTTTCAAAAGTAACAACTAGAAAGGACTCCTAGGATTCGTAGGATCACAAAGGAAAGTTTAAATCCGCATTCACGGATCTGCAACTTGGAACAAGATTTTTGGAAACAGGTGAAAGAGATCTAGTAAAGAATTATTCAACAACTTGAAATCAAAGTCAAGCTCTGATTTTGTTGATTTACATGTTTATTTTGATGCAGTCTCTTACTTCCCTTTTTTTAATTGAAAAAATAAATACTAAAATAAGAGACTTATCTATGAATGAATTTAAAAAGCAATGTATATAATATGATTTGATGACTGAAAACTTTCCCTTAAAGGTTTGAATTTGCTGATGTGTGATACATATCAAGGAATGAATGAACAAATAAAATATTCTTTGAAAACTTGAGTTAAGGTTAATCTTTTTTCTTTGATATCTAACTGATCACCCAAACAGGCTCATTGGTTATGATGCTACGAAGAGAAACTCAGACTAAAAATATTTAGTCGTGGCATCATGATGAAGAAATTTCAGCCCAAAACAATTTAAACTAAATTCAAAAGAATTGAAGCGAGTAGTTTTGACAAAAACAATCCAATTGGATTATTTGCTGTTTCCTCTACATCTCCCTAGACTAAACAGGATGTAATTCATTTGAGGAAAGTTTAGAAAAAAGAAGGTTTTGCTTTTCTTGGTGATGCGAATTTCCCCAAGGTTATACAAAATTTGGAAGAATAACTTTTGATAAGCTCTTTCTCCAAGATGAAATGAATATTTATTCCTCTGTTTTTGCTCTCTCGTTATATTACTTTTTGTCTTCTGATATTATAAATGAAATGTTTAATCACAGTATAACTTTTACACTCTATTTACAATCTTTGATAAATGCAACTGACTGACCATTATCTTTTAGAATCAAGCGTATCAATTGCCTAACAGGCCAGTCCCTGTTCAAAGTGTACAAAGAGTATGGGAATTAAATTGTTAAGGACGTACTGAGTTGGTTTAACATTAAAAAATGTGGTCACTTGTCAGCAATTTTAATGTGATTTACATCTAGGTTTTGGAGAACATATTCAATCTTCATATTTTATTTGTGATTGAATTACTCTTCATAACACATTTTTGTGTGATATGAAACAAAATACAACTTTGTAATTATTCCAACTTTTAAAATTATAGAACAGTATTAAAAAAAATTCTGGAATAAATAACTTATGTTGATCCTATCAACAACATCACCAAAGAGAAAGGCAGGTCACAAATATTTGGTAGTTCGTTGACAAGTTGCAGAATCCAAGATCTTCCCATTCCTAATAAATCTAATTTCTGCCATTATTTTTTATTTTGATGAATTATGACACAATGAGCAGGTGTGAATAATATATTTGGGTAAATGAAAGGACAGTGGAAGGTTAAAACACTAGGGACAAACAAATAATAGAATTGTGACTGATCAAATTATGCGACACCACCTATTTCTCACAGGTGTTGAATAAGGATTGCTGGCCTGTAAACAGTCATGTTTCCATGCAATACTTTATGATTTACTCTTTGTGAAAAATAAATAATTAAATGATTTATGTAGTTACCATGAAAACAGCTTGAATTAATAAAAATCACACAAGTATTAATTTGATTGTGATTCTCGCCTCAAAGGAGACTGCTGACAGGTTTCTAAAAACTAGAAAGCATCAAAGTAGCCATTTTCCTGTAATTGACACCTTTGAAAATATGTTTTCTAACATGAAATTGAAGTCTACCTGATGCAGTCTGACTTCTTAGGCATTTCAAAAACCAGTGTGATGTTAACAAATTATGAAATTCAATATATTGCTTTGTATCGTTGGTCAATCTCTGGCCTATCATTATAAGCCCAAGACTTTGTTTAATAATTCCTGCTCTATCTGATACGACAAACTATTCAAATGACAACAATCTCAGGATTATTTATATTACAGATGCAAATAGTGGCATAATTCATTGGCTGAAATTGACATTACAATTCCAAGTCAGCTAAATATTTTTTAAAATACCATGCTATTTCGCAAAATTTTCTAGCTTGTTTGCAAATGGAGACACACTCAGGATTTTGCTTGACTCAATGTATCAGAGGCATAGAGGTATAAATCTGGCTCAGCGTACAAAGTCTCTGGACTTTTGAACCACAAGGTCCTACAGCAGCACTTGCATCCTTCGGCAAGGTGTTTATATACCTTTACCCACTCTCCACCCAGGTGCAGTAAAAAGGTACCAGGTAGGAACGGATTCCTTAAAACCTGATCAGGGTAGCCATGCTAAGCCAGGTGAAAAATAGTACACTGCATTGTATCATCATGAATCACATTTAATTGCTCTACAGCCTTAAGTCACATTCAACACTCAAGCGAGAATATCCTCCATCTTTGGCTGATGGAGATGGAATGTCTTGAATCACAAGATTAATCCAGAAGAAAGCAGAAATCTTAGATGGAGTAAACTTGGGCTAATGGAGCACCAGCTAAACCTTCCACAAAATATGATATTCTAATCAAGTTACAGTTGGTTGAAGGACCGATGATTCAAACCACCTTCACGGCATGCCCATTAAGAGAAAGAAGGGCATACACTACTAATATCTACAAAAAGGAAGCACCCTTGTCTCTTTACAATACTACTTGCATGGGCCAACTGTCGGGCCCTTGCTGGGACGTCAAATTCCTCAAGTTGCTAAAGAGGATCTCTGGGTCGATGGCCGGGGCTGACATTTGCGAACAATATTTTGACATTGTTGGAAATAATAGTATCTGTAAGACTTTCTGTATGCTCTACAGTTAGCATCAAATTGGAGTTACCTCTGTGAGCATTTTGAAAACTCTATATCTTGAGCCTCAAAAGTTGAAAAATAATGTACTAAAACTAATGCATACCGGTATTTTTTAAATACCAGTGCTCAATGTATTATGAAAAAGATCAAAAGAAGAATCAATAAATTAATAAAATAATTGCATGAACTCAATCATCATATAAAAGAATGAATGAATCATTTGTTATCACAAACCATCGCTTAAATTAATCCAAGGAAATCCAAGCCCTGTTGACTGGCTTCACTGCCCTTGTTATTGGCCTTTGACATTTTATGAGCCCCTTTTAATTTTCCCAATTTGCGCTGTAATATAGAATTATGCCCTAGAGAAAAGTGGGATGCCCTAAAATATACAAATTTAAGGCCTCATATACTTTATACCATATAAGGTGGTTTCAAACCGCCTCGATCACAAGAATCCCTGTTAAATTACGAGAACTTTTTAAGGCTAAAAAATACCCGTTAATTATTCCTGCATTCACACCGCCCCGAAACACATCCTTCGGGATAAGTTCCCGAAGTTACGAGCATGCGCAGTATGGTCTGATAAGCAGGCAAGGCGCGAGTTTCAAAATCACTAGCCCAGCAGTACCTGGGACCTTGGAAAAATCCCCACGAAAGTTCTCGTAATTTCCCCAAGTACCTACTATTTAGCGGGTATTTTCTTTCGGGGAAATTACGCGTAGTTTGCTTTCACATTACCAAAATACCTGGTATTTTCTGATCGGGGTAAATTTCCCGATCAGAGAATACCTGGAACTGGCGAACTTCGAGGCGGTCTGAAACCACCTATATTTAGGCCTACATAGATTGATGGAAAACAAACAAGTTCATTCAATTAGTGAAATTTATTGGTAAATTGCACATTCAGAAACATGTAATTGTGTGGTAATGCATTTAATACATTTTGGTATCGCACATTTTCTCATTATTTGAAAAAATATCTGATACAAGATGTCTGTCTTTAGCAATAGGACCTGCATACATGGGCATGAAGCATATGTACATCACAAGCTTTTCAACAAGAATTGTTGCTATGTCAGGCAGTCATTGAATAATCCTTATGCAGTCTATACCATCCCAGGGGTGTTTAGAAGACCCACACAGATAAATTAAAATCCATGTATCTCAAAATGACAGTATACCTCATTCACTCCTTAGGTAATGATAGTTCAGTACGAAAGAAGAGATTACGATCAGTCATCAGAGAAGTATTATAATAGAAAGCAAACAAAAACAAAAAGAAATCGTGCCTGGCTCAATTTCCAAACTGGATCAAGCCTTCATCTTCTGGGTTACATCCTCGAGACTTACTACGAGACTTCTACAAGAGTTTGACGGGGTGTGCAGGTATTTCAGTGAATAAAGACTAGATAACAATCAGTCTGCACTGCTGTCTCCATGACATGAAGTATACAGTTACTCCTGCAAAAACTAACTTGCCAAGAATATATAAAGGATTTTGCTCATATTAAGGGAAATGTCACTCATGATTGTCTACTTTCAATTGTTGGAGATGATTCCTGGTTTCGGAAAATATATGTAGGTGCCTAAACATCAGATATAATTGCATTTGAATTCTCTCATCTATTTCAGTAGCATTATCCCCAGACCCCATTTCCCCCCCCCTGCCCCCCCCCACCCTTTCAGCTTGATAGCTTGTTCCTACGGGCTAGATTAGGGCTGTCTGCACCAGCCAAATTTTTTAAATTTGCGCGCTATTTCGGATCTCGCAAATTATCCCAATCTGAACAATCTCGACTTTATCTGTAATGGAGACGCAATTATCACACTAGTTCGCTGGATTATTCTCGAGATTGCAATCCCAAGTCAACTTGGGATTATTTGCAAAATAGTATGCTTTTTTACGAATTATCCTGCTAATTCACAGGTGCAGTCGCACTAAAGATTATTTATCCACGGCGTCACACCATAATGCATTGATGCCTCGCTCGAGCACAAATCTTGCAACGGTGGAGACGGGGTTTCTTAATGATAAATAAATATAAGGCGCATAATAAAATGAAAGTTTCTATATGCGCTTTACAATAAAGGAAACAAAAATACATATAATACAAACACAGAAATAGACTTGTGAATAACAGAATTCTCAAGATTAATCGCAAAGAGGGCTGATCGCTCTAAAATCTCGAGATTAAGCAAACTCCGGCTGGTGCAGCACCACCTAATGATGCTCTTATCACGGGTACCAATGTCATTGAATACAACTGATGTTCAACCTCATCCCAAATCGACTAAACCGTTTATTGAATTAAGCCATTGATTTAGTAGCCCATTTGATTTAAAAAAAAACCTCTCCACTTGAACTCTCCATAATTAATAGGTCATTGCAAGCCATACTGGTCAGTTACCAAGGCTATGAGATTCCCACACTGGCATGATGGGGGAATCATTTTGTAGACCCCTGGCTCATGAAATGAATATCAGTAATTACACTCCTTATATCTCCTGAAATCAAACTTCAACTTCAGCAGAGGTGGGGGGGGTCAAAAACATTTGGGGAAAAATACAAGAGAGTACTTACATAGTGAGTAACAGAGTATGCTTAAAGGTAAATGCTAGTTTTGGTAACGATATCAAAATGAGTTCGTACAGAATCCAATGAAATGACCACTAAAGTGTCTGTTTGTATAAATAAAACGCATGTGCCAAAGGATTCTGAAAGAAATTGTGTAATTGCTGAGAAATCAGCAAATAAGCACGGGATTCGGGTAGGGCGTCGGGCCCGACGCCCTAAGCAATAATTATACATTGTCCCACGTGCGCTTATCTGTGTTGGGGATTTTCGGTGTGAACATTTTCAGCGTAGATTTCAAGATTTCACAAAGTCCAGTTAATGTAACTGTACCAGATCTAGATCCTCGATGATATACTGGCAATTAAGCCTTGTTTTACAGACTTTCTCATGAAATCAGTGTTAACTGCAACTACTGGAATTTCTCTTTAACATCAAAATGTTAAGTATAAGAAAGACTATTTCAAATATAAACTGAATAAAAATTCAAATATCACAATAGAAGTTTGATCCATTTTTTAAATATTACATTAAAGCATGCTTTACACTTACCGTACTCAAATATACTATTGAAATGAAATTTTGCAATTACAATCTCAAATCTCTTCCTAAAGGGTGTACATGGTCCACCCACATTCAAGAGTATATATAAAAATGAAATATACACAATTTTTTGTCTTTCTCTCTTTTTTAGCCCACTGACACTTGCCCTTCACAGAAAATTAAAGGGGAAGTTCACCCTGACAAAAAGTTTATTGTAAAAATAGCAGAAAAAATAAAAAATATTGCCGAAGGTTTGAGAAAAATTCATCAAATAATTAAAAAGTTATTAGAATTTCAATTATTTGATTTGTGACGTCATATGCGAGCAGTATTCCTACATAGCGAATGGTAAAAAATCAATGAAATGTCATTTTCTCAGAAAATTGGAAATGGTTTTCACTGGAACTTTTGTATATCAATAGACAAATCATTTCACACCCGATCATGAAAAGAAACCAAAATTAAGTCATCAGGAACCATACAAAATTTGAAATTCATACATTTTATATTACATAACACATGGGGCAGCTGCTCGTTTATGACGTCACAAATCCAAAATTTTGAACTCTAATAACTTTCTTACTCTTTAACGGATTTTCCTCAAATTTCACCAATATCTTTGATTATTTTTTCTGCTATTTTTACAACAAAGTTTTCTTCAGGGTGAACTTCCCCTTTAACTCTGTCTCGATTCTCAAAACTACCAGAGGTTTGGTCTCATCTCCGCAAACATTTTTACCAATTTTAAGATCCAGTCCCATCCACAATTAAAGGACCATCACAATTTTGTGAAAAAAGGGGGCCAGGAACAAACAAAAATAAACCTAAAACTATAAAAAAAACAGTTATGTTATTTACAACGCTAGTGAAGCATGCAAGAAACCTGCAATCAATACCAAGTATATTTCAGATCCCGAAATCAATATTAAGTCTTGCAAATTTGCACTCAATTGCTGGTTTACTTTTTAAAACACGAAGTTCATAACAAGTAGAATCATAACAATATTTAGACATGAATACAATAGGGATAAGACAAAGTAATGAAAAAAAATTGCAGTGGCAAACTATACAAGCAAAAAAATGCTTGAGCAATAGCAGCCAAAGGGGGAAGAGCGAAACAAGAAGTTCAAATTGATTTGCACAAGTTAAGATTGATCTATCAATTCTATATTTGTGAGGGAAATTTACAATAGATTTCATACATTTTTGTTAACATTCCACAAGTTTAAATCTAGCAGGGAGGTGAATGGGGTAAAATGAATAGCTGAGACCCCCTTTTTATGTACTTTCTTAAATCAGTTTAGTAAAAGCCAGGGTAACATGTAAACGGGGAAAGTTTGGAGCCGTCTTGGAAGCAATCTTAAGTGGTCTTTGAAACCAGTTTTGAAAGAATGGAGTTGTTGAATATAAAAGCGAAGAAGCAAAGCAACTTAGGAGTTTTGTTTTGAACCTTGAACATGCATCTCCTGATTGGGGAGGCATTGAGTTGTGGCATGTGAAGAAGGAGAACTAAATCAACCTAAGTCTTGTTTTAACCTGTCAAGAGCATGCATCTCCTGTTTTATTATTTACTTTTATTTATTTCTTTTTTTTTTGGGGGGGGGTGTACAGAGTTGTGGCACATGAAGGAGAAGATGTAAATCAACTTGATGTAAGATGTAAGTCCATTTTTAACCTGGCATGCATCTCCTATTTTTTTTTGTTTACGTTTGTAATTTTTATATTCTATTGTTTTATTCTATTTTACTTTATTTATTCATTTTATTTATCTTTTTTTTTGGGGGGGTAGGACCCTAATGAGTTGTGGTATATGAAGAAAAATTAAACCAACTTGGGCTTGTTTTGAACCTAGAATATGTACCTCATTATTCCAAGGGTATACCATTAAAACCCATAATGCCTCAAAGAGGCGACCACCCCCCCCCCCAAAAAAAAAAAAAAAAAAAAAAAAAAATCATGACCAAGAAAAAAAAAGATAAATAAGAAAGAGCAAAGGGTAAAATCTGATATCATTTTCTGAAAATCATGTCAAAATCTATCACAAAATTGGATTATTGTAATAAAATTATCACAATTTTTGCTCACTCACTTTGCTCACCTGCACCTTTTAACATTAATTTTGCCTGATACGCCATATCTGGCCCCCTGAAAATATCAGGCTCATTATGCCATTGATGCCTCAACATATCTACATTATTTACAGGCATAATGCCAAGGCAAAAAAAGTTTAACCTCAAATCATTCAATTTCAACCCCAGGTATTTTTTTTCTCTCTTTTTTTTTTAGAGCTGATCATCGTACTTTTTCAACACGAATGTCAATGGAAAATAAATGAATGGAATATGCTGGATGTTTCTCGGATCAAAATGGGAAAATGGCAGATTTCACAATGCCACATATTTGTAACAATTTGAATTTCAAACCCTGCTATTTGACTTCCATGACCTCTATGGTAGAAAATGACAAGGGCAGGTAATCTACATCAAATGATGAAAACAGGTGTGCACTTGTACTCTAAAGACAGTGACACAGTTCAGAAATATGTTCAACTCTGAAAATGTAATACAGCGGGAGGCGTGATAGAGATAGTGCCTAAGCATATACACTTAGTTAAGATTTTATTAAATAATATAATGAGCACCTTTAATACCTCCCACAACAACTGAGTTTAATTCACTTTTTTTTTCATTTATTTTCTTTTAAAAGTGCAAAAGTTCAATAAATGAATATACATTTAAGTACAGTCGATTTATAAAACATATATGATTTAATACAATTTCTTTGGTTTATAATTTTGATTACTCATTTGACAATTCGTTTCCTTGTGTTCACACTATTGTCCAAGGCAGGAGGGGAATTCCTGCACTTCATAAAAACTTCACCAATTGAATATGATTTTATCTATAAAGGCATTTTCCAACAGGCTCGATGCTTCATTTTTGGGGGGGAGGGGTATTGATTACCTTTTAATTTCCAGGGGGGTATTTCACAAAGATTTAAGTATGACTCAGAGTCGCACTTAAATGCCTCGTTGCGTGTGGTATAATAGGCATGACCGCATTGGTCAGATCATGCCAAGAGGACAAGCACTACTGCGTATTGATCAATAAGATTGCATGTTACATTTAAGTACAACTTAAGTCATACTTAAATCTTTGTGAAAAACACCTCCCTGGTATTTTCTTTGAAGTACTTTGCCTTACCCTTAGCAAAATACTTGATATTTTTTATCATCGGGGAGGTGTGAAGGCACCTAATGGCAGATATTAGATGAGTTAATATAATCCTTGGAATGCTCTAACTAGGTTCATTAGCATTGACCTTGCTGTGATATGACCCTCTATGAAGAGCCCCACGATTCACCCGAGATGAGTGTTTCATTGGATGTCGCGTATTGATACATCCCAGCTCAGATTTTGTTTCAAGTGCACCATGCAAATTCGTTGCACAAGCAACCAGAGAAGTTCCTTAAAGGACAAGTCCACCCCAACAAAAACTTGATTTGAAAAAAAGAGAAAAATTCAACAAGCATAACACTGAAAATTTCATCAAAATCGGATGTAAAATAAGAAAGTTATGACATTTCAAAGTTTCGCTTCATTTCACAAAAACAGTTATATGAACGAGCCAGCTACATCCAAATGAGAGTCGATGATGTCATTCACTCACTATTTCTTTTGTTTTTTATTGTTTGAAATATGAAATATTTTGATTTTCTCGTCATTGTCATGTGAAATGAAGTTTCATTCCTCCCTGAACACGTGGAATTCCATTATTTTAACATTTTGTGCTTCAGGCAAGGAGGTCCCAATCGTCAAATTCATAAAAATTGAAATATTGTATAATTCAAACAATAAAAAACAAAAGAAATAGTGAGTGAGTGACATCATCAACTCTGTCATTTGGATGTAACTGGCTCGTTCATATAACTATTTTGTTAAAAATAAGCGAAACTTTGAAATGTCATAACTTTCTTATTTTACATCCGATTTTGATGAAATCTTCAGCATTGTGCTTGTCTGATTATTCTCTATTGATTCAAATCAACATTTTTCTGAGGTGGACTTGACCTTTAAAATGTAACAGATCTCCATGATGTTTAAGGATAGTGTGAAAATGGCAAGTTTGGCAAAGATTTCTTTAATGACAGGAACATTGTGAGCATAATCATTTTCAAAATTAAAGTCCAGATGAAAATAATACCGATACAGCCTATGTATAGTTAACAAAAAAATATGATGCCAACAAAAAAATGAATGACATGATTGGATACCTGACAAATAGATTAAGGGCACAATATTCTCACCAGGAGACACAAAGTTCAAAAGAGCTAATGTTGGCCAGGAATTAAGGGATGGTCCGGGCTGACAGTATGTATAGCTTAAAGGTCAATTCCACCTCAGAAAAATGTTGATTTGAATCAATAGAGAAAAATCAGACAAGCACAATGCTGAAAATTTCATCAAAATCGGATGTAAAATAAGAAAGTTATGACATTTCAAAGTTTCGCTTATTTTCAACAAAATAGTTATACGAACGAGCCAGTTACATCCAAATGAGAGAGTCGATGATGTCACTCACTCACTATTTCTTTTGTTTTTTATTGTTTGAATTATACAATATTTCAATTTTTATGAATTTGACAATTAGGACCTCCTTGCCTGAAGCACAAAATGTTAAAATAATGGAATTCCACGTGTTCAGGGAGGAATGAAACTTCATTTCACATGACAATGGCGAGAAAATAAAAATATTTCATATTTCATATAATAAAATACAAAAGAAAGTGAGTGATGTCATCAACTCTCTCATTTGGATGTAACTGGCTCGTTCATATAACTGTTTTGCTGAAAATAAGCGAAACTTTAAAATGCTATAACTTTCTTATTTTACATCCGATTTTGATGAAATTTTCAGTGTTATGCTTGTTGAATTTTTCTCTTTTTATTCAAATCAAGTTTTTGTTGGGGTGGATTTGTCCTTTAATAAAAAAATTAGAATTCACTGAGCAAAATGCTGAAAATTTCATCAAAATCGGAAAACAAATAAAATAGTTATTGAATTTTAAAGTTTAGCAATATTTTGTGAAAACGGTCGTCATAAATATTCATTAGGTGGGCTGATGATGTCACATCTCCACTTGTTCTTTTGTATTTTATTATATGAAATTAGATTTATTCAAATTTTTTCCACCCAGAACTTGAAAAATTTGATTGACAACTGATTTAGTGAATTAGATAGTTATTGCTGCAACTTATTTCATTGTAAGGGAGACATATTATTCACACAAGTATGAAATAATGAAAAATATTATTTCATGTAATAACGTAATAAAACAGAATGTGGAGATGTGACATCATCAGCCCACCTAATAAATATTCATTACGATTGTTTTCACAAAATATTGCTAAACTATAAGCTTCAATAACGTCACTATTTGTTATCCGATTTTTATGAAATTTTCAGAATTTTGTACAGTGAATTTTGCTGTATATATTTAGATATATTTTCAGCCTGGACCATCCCGTTAACAATCATCCCATGGACATTATATTTTAAGACATTTAAAATCCTAAAGCCTTTCTCAACTGTATCTCAATAATTGTAATGAAATGAACTCTTTTCACAAAATTGATTTGAACTGAATTGAAATGGGAAGATAAAACACATCCAGTTTCAAATATCGTCTTGGATTTCTCACTGTTGGATCTTCCCTTTCAATGTCAGTGAACAATTACTAGGATACCATTATGTCCTTGAAGGCATCATAACCAGAAACTTTCATCCTGCTGCAAGTACAAACCAGCAGGAAATCAGAATTTGAAAACAGTGGATTCAAGACCCTTGTGATGTTAACAAATCAATAATCCTTTCTGGATATCCACTGCACTTTAAATTCCAATCACAGGGTTACCAGTAACCATCTAAATCCTTTCCTCATCAACATTCCTGGATGACATAAAAGCATCCCCATGTTTAACTTCTCTTGTAGTCGTAAAAGCCTTCCTGACTTTAAACAGATGAAGGTGAATGTTTTTATGGAGCGAACTTGAAGGACACACTTGAACCTGAGAGCATTTCACAAACAATACTGCAAGTGATTTTCACGGACTAATTTACTCTCAGCCAATCAGATACAAAGATTGTCAGTAGCGTATAACATTTTCTGGTGCAAATCACTGACAAAATTCTTTGTGAAATGCTCCCATGGAATGGAACTGACCACGCTACCTTTGGGCTTCGACAGTTCTTATGGTTTTGGGGTCTTGATCCCTACAATCATCCTGCACTTGGTCAACTGATGACAAGGTGATGTCTCTGTGATATGTCACTGGACATTAGACTTTAAAAAAAGCATATTAAAGATCTGTCAAGTCTGGTCGTTCTAGCCAGCTGATGCTGACATATAAAGCAAGCCATTTCATCATTGTATCCTATTTCTACATATCAAAGAATATAATTCTTGATACCATGATATTGTATAAAGGATTATTGCAGTGTCAGACCATGCCATGTAAAATTATACAATTTCAAGAGCCCTACTGTTTTTCTACTTCTTATGGAAACAGTACAGGTGTACTTCTGGAGTTATTTTTCACAATAGTCGGCCTCTCATGACTATTTTTTCAGATCGAGAAATCACGTTGTGTCATTAGGTGGTTTCAAACTGCCTCGATTACAAGAATCCCCGTTAAATTACGAGAACTTTTTAAGGCTAAAAAATACCCGTTAATTATTAATGCATTCACACCACCCCGAAACACATCCTTCGGGATAAGTTCCCGAAGTTACAAGCATGGGCAGTGTGGTCTGATAAGCAGGCGAGGCGGGAGATTCAAAATCACTAGCCCAGTAGCCACCCACGCCGCCGCGCCCAACGACATGCTGGGATAAAAGCTCCTGTAATTTGCTTTCACATCGCCAAAATACCTGCGACCTTGGAAAAATCCCCACGAAAGTTCTCGTAATTTCGCCAAGTACCTACTATTTAGCGGGTATTTTCTTTCGGGGATATTACGCGTAGTTTGCTTTCACATTACCAAAATACCTGGTATTTTCTGATCGGGGTAAATTACCCGATCAGAGAATACCTGGAACTGGCGAACTTCGAGGTGGTCTGAAACCACCTATTAAAGGGGAAGTTCACCCTAAAGAAAACTTTATTGTGAAAATAGCAGAAAAAATAGTAAAAAAATATTGGTGAAGGTTTGAGGAAAATCCGTTATTTAGTAAAAAAGTTATTAGAGTTTAAAATTTTGGATTTGTGACGTCATAAACGAGCAGCTGCCCCATGTGTTATGTAATATAAAATGTATGAATTTCAAATTTTGTATGGTTCCTGATGACTTAATTTTGTATTCTTTTCATGATCGGGTGTGAAACGATTTGTTTATTGATATACAGAAGTTACAGTGAAAACCATCTTAAATTTTCTGAGAAAATGACATTTCATTGATTTTTTACCATTCGCTATGTAGGAATGCTGCTCGCATATGACGTCACAAATCAAATAATTGAAATTCTAATAACTTTTTAATTATTTGATGAATTTTTCTCAACCCTTAGGCAATATTTTTTATTATTTTTTCTGCTATTTGTACAATAAACTTTTTGTCAGGGTGAACTTCCCCTTTAAGCGAATGGCAATCATTGATACAAAGAAATAGGATGAAATCATAAGACAGTTAGCTAGCTATACATACATCTGCATACCCTTGCTAAATCCTTCAAATGTGACTGCCTCTTACCTAACTAGTTTACCTTAAAGTCTACATATATTAGCTTCCTTTACATACAATGTAGATCATGACAAATCCTTTCAACCCTGTTCTCCCGAACCACAACCCCTTACCTCAAAAGGTGGTTTCAGACCGCCTCGAAGTTTGTCAGTTCCAGGTATTCTCTGATCTCCGATCAGAAAATACCGGGTATTTTGGTAATGTGAAAGCAAACTACGCGTAATTTCCCCGAAAGTAAATACCCGCTAAATAGTAGGTACTTGGTGAAATTACGAGAACTTTCGCAGGGATTTGTCCAAGGTCGCAGGTATTTTGGCGATGTGAAAGCAAATTACGGGAACTTTTAGCCCAGCGTGTCGTTGGGCGCGGCGGCATGGGTGGCTGTTGGGCTAGTGAATTTGAATCTTGTGCCTTGCCTGCTTATCAGACCATACTGCGCATGCTCGTAACTTCGGGAACGTATCCCGAAAGGTACGTTTCGGGGCGGTGTGAATGCAGGAATAATTCATGGGTATTTTTTTTTTTTGTGATCGAGGCGGTTTGAAACCACCTATTGATCGCCTCTCTTCATTCATCGCTCTGTCATCATTCCTTCTGTTTTTCATCCCTCATCACACCATCATCCACTCCCCACTCACCAATCTTACATATCTATCTAATGAGGTTTTTATTGCTATCATATCTCCACATGCCTGGCATGGTCATGGTTAAAGTCAATCCCAAGCACTAGCAGTTGCAGCAAACGATACTTTCTACAGAGAGGGTCTTAAAAGGAGAATCATTTAACAAGGCACCTAGGCAAACGTTAAATATAAATGCCAGTTGTGGTACCGATTTCAAAATGAGTTTGTACAGAATCCAATGAAATGACCACAAAGTGTCTGTTTGTATAAATAAAAATTATGTGCCAAAGGATTCTGGAAGAAATTGTGTAATTGCTGAGAAATTAGCAAATAAGCACAGGATTCGGGTCAAGCGTCGGGCCGACATTTAAAGCAATAATAATACACTGTCCCACGTGTGCTTATCTGTGTTGGTGATCTTCAGTGTGAACATTTTTCAGGGTAGATTTTAAGATTTCACAAAGTTCAGTTTATGTAACTACCAGATCTAGATCCTCGATGATATAGTGACAATTAAGCTTGGTTTCACACACTTACCCGTGAAATCAGTGTTTACTGCAACTACTTTAATTTATCTTTAAAGCTGCATCTTCTATGCATCCTGCAAGAATCCCTTTATCACTGGTCCACACATTTTATCATAGACATGAAAATGGGTGATTTCAAGTTCAGTGTTGGTATTGCTGATCTGTTGCTTGGTGTTGGGAGCACTATTTTCACTGCCTAACCAAGCTCCATAACTTAACCAGAATTTACAGAAAATGAACCAAACCACATTATCAATACATGTAGCTCAATTATATGCTTTTTACACTGCATTTCCATATTCCCACACTTTCCTTAACCCCTGATTATGATTAACCCCGGACTACCCTTAACCCCATAGGCCTGTATTTTGAACTCGGGCTTAATTCCCTGGTTTAAAGTTGTGGTTGTAACTATGGATAGCCAATGGGGCATAAATCCTTAAACAGTACACATCTGATTTATTAAGTCATATGACACCCAAATTGTCTGGGAATGATATATTTCTTCGTTATGAAAGCTAATGGAAACATAAGAAAAATACAATTTAAACAGAATTTTTGAATTTTTGGCTCCCCATAATTTTAGCACAGAGTTCCTGACTTCAGAATATGGGCCATACTATTTGCTTAGCCTGGGGTTAAGGGGAAAAAAGTGCAGTGTGAAAAGCATAATAATATTCATCTGAGGATAGCCTCATTTTAAGTTTCGTGCTCTCAATTATGACATAAAAATTACCCAAACTCAAACACCAATAGGTCCACAGGGAATAACATGTAAATACAGTATACCCTACCTGATTTTGCTAATTACACAGTAATAAGGTTTTTATTTTTTGACAAAAAAATATGCGCTGAATATTAAGGAATTTTATACACACAAATCATTCAGTGGGTTTTACATTTCTTGATTTAGAGGAAATACTTAAAGCTTAAGGCTGTACTTGTATATTGAGTCAAGAACAATCAAGGATAAAATGTCATCACACCACGTTAAAGATATCACTCTTCACCTGAATACAGATCAAGAGCATCTTCAATTCAAAATAATCGTAACCTATCTCAATAAACATACTCTGCCTACTTGTTAAAGATACACTCATAAATAGAGGCACCATATCCTGCTGGTTAGTTTACCAAAGGATGGTGAATGGAGATGCACAGCATATCTTGGATGTTTCCTTCTGTCAAAGAATGAACTGGGGGCCGTTTCATAAAAATGTTCATAAATATATGCATAATTATACAAAGGCTTGGACTATGAAGTGCCAAACTGAGAGCCCAAATTATTTTCTGACATTAAAAAAAAAAGAGTTTTAATAGATTTTCGTATAATCTCATTTTCATTGCAACAAAATAAGTCACAATTTCACACTTAACATTGATTTGTTTTAATAGGTAGGCCCCTAAAAACTTTATTCATCATGTACACATTTTAACTTTATATAAATGTAGCCAAAGTTGTGAGAAGAAACTTAATATTTAAGTTATATAAGAAGGACAATTAATCTTTATCAGCAGATAAACTTTTGAACCAAATGATTTACGGGTTCTTTTTTCCACCATTTACCTCACAATTTCCAACAGATATATATAGGAGCTAATATCCAAAAGTAATAGTAGAAGTATAGTTATCTTTTTTTGCATGAAAGTAGATGAATATTTGCAATCTATTTCAAGAAAAGTTGTCAAAACAAAAATGAGAAATGAAAATGAATAATTTCATCATAAAAAGAATATTTTCAATAAAAAAGCAAAAGCAAAATAAAAAAGCTTAAGTGGGGGAAATGTGTTATTATTAAAGAGTATCAAAGAATAAACAAATCTACTTCGAGAAAAGGTTGTTAAATTTACCGGCCAAAAAGAGAAATGAACAAAACAAATTCACAATAAATAAAAGAAAATTAATTTTGTCTAACAGTAACTACATTCCCAAAAGCCGAAATAAGGGGGAAAATGTGTCATAATCTTCTGATTCGGCTTCCTTTAAACTGCATTCCAAGTGTTATTCACACCTGTCACATCGTTACATGTTATCAAGCTCTTTATTCTTGTTCCGATTCTTGAAAGGAACAAAAATGGAAGAAATGGACCACAAAGTGAACAAAGTCTCCAAGAACACCTTAAAAATATGCCAAAAGTCAAATTTCCTAGGAATGGAATTGGGTCAAGTGCAAAGTGCATGCTATGAATGAAGGGAAAACAAAAGACTCATGGTGTGTCGGTCTAGCCCTGTTTGATGTTGGGTAACTCTGCATTCAAAGGACCGGCTGCTGGTATTTGATCAAGGTCTGACCTGTGAAACGCTTGGTGAGGCACGCAACCTCCTCCAGTATCCTCTCCAATGGCCATACAAGAGATCCTGTAAGCACTTGTTGTGTATCAGTCAGCCTCCTAAAATCAATTTGTCAATGATCATCAAGTGGCAAAGAACAAAACAATTAGAGCGATCTCGGACCTACTTCTGAGGTCTATGGAGTGATCATGGCCAAGATGTTCATGTGAGTGTGTAAAATTTGAAAGATCAATAATTGATTTTAACATATATATTTACCATATTTACAGAAAAGCTGTCAAGAAAATTTGAAGCATTGAATAACCTCATCCCATTAATCAATGAGCATCATCTTTGATATTCTGGCATATTAGGCTATTTCAAAATTAATTCAGTTTTATTTGTTCAAATCTTTGATAACATGAAAAAGGAAGCATTTTGAAATGTAGTGTAGAATCACTTGTAGATGGAGTCATGGAGTTGTTTTTAATTTTTTGGATGCAATGGAAAGTTTTCACGATCATGACATGAAAGCTTTCTAAAACGCACAAATTCCTTCGAAAATACAAGTCAAATCTCAATGGAGAGCTGAGAGGCTTTTGTTGAAAGTTGGTGGATTGGGACAGCAGCGTAATCTTGAGACTCTGGACAATGCAATATCTTTAATTGTTTGTCCGGTTCAAATCTTTGGATGATGAGGTTAATAATAATATGAGATATAATACCCCAGCTACAACATGATGCCCAAATAGTGTTAGATTTTACTCATTACTCACAGGAACAATAAAATACATGCATACTCCTTTTGAAAAACAATCCTATAGAGAATCATGATTAATTTGCCTGAAAGTAGCCATAGTGATATCATATCTACTGCAGATCCAATCTACTGCTGCCCCCTAAGGGCAAAAGGAAGCAAGTGATAGTTCAACCAAAGTGGAAATATTTATATCTAATATTATACCTTGTGTTCTTTGGGGTCAATTTATTTCAGAACTTTTATAGACCAGGGGGGTGTTTCATAAAGCTGTTCGTAAAGTTACGCACAACTTTACGCATGGCTGGAACATGTTCTTAGGTCAAAACTCAATTACATAGGGATATCACATAGCACAAGAAAGGATCACCAGTTGTGCGTAAAGTCATTCGTATCTTACGAACAGCTTTATGAAACACCCACCAGGAAAGATACCAGTAATGTAGTACTGCATTGAGGTCAGAGTAACCAATAGGGCCTTATAATTTTGCTTTTTTACAGATAATTTAATTGTGCCAGGTTTTGGCTTTTGATTTTTATAATTTTATGGGACATTTACCTTGAAATGGTATTACCTGCTGAACAATATTTTTAATAAATCATATCATACAAGACCCAACTAGCATTCATGCTATTTTCTGGTTCCTATTACCCATTATATTTCATTATACTTTTTTGATGTACAGTTTTTTATGCTGTAATGGTTTTTTTTTATATTTAATAAAATTCAAGTTCAAGTTCAGTTCAGTTCAATTTGTATGAAGCATTGTTATTTGCAGAATGAAGAAAAATCATACAAACCGGGCAAAAAAAAGAGAGATTGTGGTCGTAAACTTAAACAAGGGAAACTTGTAAAATGCAACATGCAATGACGCCCCTTAATATTTTATACACTAATTACTGTTCAAAGGGGGAACAGGGGCACTGCATGGGCCAACACTGCAATAACATGATATGACTATCATCTGATGGGTAGTGTTTATGATTGATAGCAGTGTGTTAAGATCGCATCTCACATTCTCCAGAGGGTCATCAGGTCCTTATAATCTGAGTCATCTTGCAGATTGTAACATCATCATACAGTGTATCAATCTCCTACACTGACCAGATCATTGCTCTAAGATTACTCAACTCCCCTTCTGAGGCCCTGTGGTCATTGATTCCAATATGCCATCTACCTCTTATGATAACGTAACATAATACAAAACAACAACAGAACTAAGAACAACAGAAAACTACTATTGAGCAAAATGTTGACCAAGAACTATTTCACCTTTTTTCACCATTTGAACAGTCTTTAACTCCTACATGTATAACTATATCAGAATTCTTTCTGAGTATTGGCCCAGGGGGTAAAAAGGCCTAAAAAGGGCAAAAAACAAAAGGCTGATTCTCTTTCACATATATCTAGAAAGTAGCACAACTGAAATGTTAGTCATGTCACCAAAAATAAAACATCAAAGATGAATTACAAATTTACACATGTAAATGAACATGATGCAGTAAGCAAGAGCAAAATGCAAGAATATATATTACAAACACAAACATATAATCATTTTTTTTCTTAAGTAAACAGACATGACAGTTTCATGACAGCTTCAAGAGTCATTGCCCCTTAGGCCTGATAACCTCAACCTATCTTATAACATACCAAGCTTGGAATGGCTTGGCATGGTCATGTCAATTGGCAGTCATCATATTTCATATCATAACCTATCATTCAATTGTACATTCATATTACATCTTCTAGTGGTATCATAAACAATGACATGCAACTCGTATCATATCAGGTCCTTTCTGTTGGGCTTCCCAATTTCCTTCTTCATAGCAATAAAATGAACAAGCCATATGAGCTTTTATGATTCAAATATTTTGATTCCAGTGGCAAAATTCTGGAGAATGAATGCTTTTGTTTTATAAGACATTTTTTAGAACTCATGCAAGTACCTACATGATGGTTTTATGTAAGCTAAACAAACTGTACTGGGACATCACATCTTGGTGTGGATCATGTTATAAGTTATTTTGGAAGAACTACCATCTATCAGTCATGCTCATTTTCATTTGGGTATAATGTTTACAGTGGAAGAATGTGCGGCTACGTGCTATGTAACAAAGTATGTGTGTGGCCTAGACATTTTTTGCAGGTTTTCAAAGAAATACAGCGCAGAGAAAACTCTGAGATACAAATAGAATAAAACGAAAACATTTTCACTATACTCTCCCCAAAAAGCCAGCAATTGCTCCAAAAACCTGACATGCAAACGTAAAGTGGTCAATCAAAAAGAGAGTACTCTCTTCTTAAATGGGGGAATAATGTCAGTTTTAAGTGAAAGTTTGGCACTTCCTCTCCCCCCCCCCACCACACACTCCTGCTAGATCTGTGCTTTCACATTTGCATTGACCCTTTCAGACTTTGTTTGATTTTCGTCCATCTGAAATTCTTGTCGTCCTCTTTGGCTTCTTTCTTCTTTTAAAAAAGAATTCTTCAAGAAATCCTTCTCTTTCCCACAGGCAAGATCCAAGAATCGTCCAGTTTAGACAATCGTTTGATTTACAAGATTGCACAAGCACCAGCACATTGGAAATTGTTCACAGATTGGTATTAGTTTTCTATTGACTTCTTTTTCTTTTCTCTTGCTGGTACCAACCAGATGAATAAAACGCAAAAGGACCACTTTTCTCCTCTACACCAGGCTGGAGGATTACACATGCTCAGAGAATACATGTAACTATTCACTGAAATATTTTCACGCAGAGCGTAACCTATCCCTACATCAAATGGGCGGTAATTGAAAGGTCTTTATATTCAATATCATGCGTAATTGCTTATCATAGGGAAATCTGGCTTAGTATCAGTCGTCAAGATAATCCTCCTTGACTGCAATAAACATTTCTATTTGCAACCAACAAAGGAGAAGAGATCCTCAATGAATAGGACATATTTGGGAGGAGTGGTTTGAATGGCAACAAAGAGTCAACCAAACTAAATAACTCATCCGTGTTAGGATCTTGTGCTCCGATCTGAGTTTTCAAACTTTCCCGCTATTTCTGATCCACCAAAGCATCCCGACAAAAACAATCTAGATTAATTATAAAAATGGAGATGCAAATCTCTAAAGAATCTTGCAAGGCGGGGTAAAAAAACTTGATAGTTTGTCAGGAGGGAGAACCCCCCTCCCCTTCCCCGTTACGCTAGACTAATATGATCTTCTACCAACTGGAACTGGGTGTGCTCTGCGTAGTCTGTACAAATTCCATGGGAATATAGGCGGTTTCAGACCGCCTCGAAGTTCGCCAGTTCCAGGTATTCTCTGATCGGGAAATTTACCCCGATCAGAAAATACCAGGTATTTTGGTAATGTGAAAGCAAACTACGCGTTATTTCCCCGAAAGAAAATACCCGCTAAATAGTAGGTACTTGGCGAAATTACGAGAACTTTCGTGGGGATTTTTCCAAGGTCGCAGGTATTTTGGCGATGTGAAAGCAAATTACGGGAACTTTTATCCCAGCGTGTCGTTGGGCGCGGCGGCGTGGGTGGCTGCTGGGCTAGTGATTTTGAATCTCCCGCCTTGCCTGCTTATCAGACCACACTGCGCATGCTCGTAACTTCGGGAACTTATCCCGAAGGATGTGTTTCGGGGCGGTGTGAATGCAGGAATAATTAACGGGTATTTTTTAGCCTTAAAAAGTTCTCGTAATTTAACGGGGATTCTTGTGATCGAGGCGGTTTGAAACCACCTTATGTGAATGTACTCAGTAATTTCTTCACTACATAAGCATTCCCTAATCATGGATTATATCGAAGGGGTGGTCTAGTATTCCTTCATTATAAAAAGAGGATCTAATAAGGGTAATAAGGCATAAGAATTACATGTACGTGAGGCAAAGAATTGCTTGAATGCAAACGATGTTGCTTTGCCTGCGGGTAGATTCTTGAGATATCAATGTTACAGAATACACAGACAGTAATTTGTATCCTTTGGAGAAGTTAATCAGGGTGGATTATATCGATTACCTGAATCAGCCATCTACTAATATATTGCTCCCTCGAGTCTAAAGGTCCTCAATTACAATTGCATCCTCTTTTTTTAATAGCTGCTCTACTAATTTTAGTTTTTTTTCATGTTCCTCCAATCAGATATTACTTCATACATGCAGTTTCTATTTTTTCCCTTCCTCATTTTTTTTTGCTGTGCTTACAAGATGACTCAATTGAGTGGACAAAAATGCCATAATGATATTTTCCTGAACCCTTCTCTTTTTAAAACTTTACTTTTTTGAACTTTTCTCTCTCTTATAATCTCTTATAACTCATAACTACTCCACAGATTTCAAAAAAACTTCCCTTGGGTTCTGAATAAAAAATATTTGGACGTCCACCCAATAGTTTCGCCAACTTTGTCTCTTTTTCTTTTACTATTGTAGGGTTCATCCCTGAGGATATCACAATATGACACAAATTAGATCCCATGGACCATTCACGGACCAATGCTAAGTATCTTCAACAATGTCAATGGCATAATGATAAAGACAGATGCTGGAATAAGTCAAGAACTTTGAAAATAACCAGCTAAAGAAGACAGATGGCAGGCAAAAGCATAGCATGAAATATCACTATTTTTGTCTCGAAATCACTTCACAACCACAACAGCAGTTATTCAATTTCAAAAAATGGATTCTGTATGATTTAGAAAGGAGGTACTCTTTTACCCCCATGGATTGAGTTATGAGTATCTGGGTTGTTGCTTTTTTTCTCTCTCTCTCTAAACAGATAAGTGGATTTACAAACTTGAGGACAAAATATTAGTTTAAAAAAAAAGAGAAGGAATACCTAGGTATATTCCTGATTGATTTGTTTTTTGCTTTATGAAAAAAAATGAAAATCAGAGCCAAGACCGAGACCCTATTTTTCAGTTATTGTTTATTTTTTATTTTGAGTTATTATTCATTTGAGACGCATTTTCCAAATCAGTTCTTTACTCATTTTATTATAGCAAACAGGTGGGGTTTAAAGAAAGGATTAGGGATAAAAGAAAAGTTCATCCATATATCCATTTTGATTATTACCTAATATCCTTAGGTTATCAAGGAAATTATCTCTTTTCAAAATAAATGAAACTTGAATATGGAAGGATGATTTCACAACATTTTCTGGTGAAATGTTGCTACTCCTAGATTTTTTTGTTGTAAAAACACTATAGATTACAACTTTGTAAACATGCTTGCTATTCTTCTTAAACTCAAAGAAAGATTAGAAAACATACAACATTTCCTGCAGGTTAAAATTCAATAGAATCAATCACAAGGCAAGTGGTCCGTGTATCTAACTTCAGGAAGGAATCAATTATCATTGATATGGCTTGTTTGAAAGAACAAATTATTATACTCAACAAGAATTGACTAAAACACATTAAAGAACAAGGACACTATGCTATTACTTAAGTTAGATGGCATGCTAATACAGGTGCGTTTATACCTGCTCATTCGTTAAAATACCTGATAAAGCTTAGAGGCAAACCCTACCAATATTCCCCAAATAAAATATTCATCAAAAAGGAAGTGCTTTTCCAACTATGAGAAGACCTTTTTCAGCAATTGATCTCTCAAAGAAAATCTCTCAAAGATCATCACATTGAGTTACTGCATTGGGTCGGGCAATCGTGAAACCCGACCATTCGGGGAAAGTGCCCCCTGAATTCCCAAAACGTCAGGTCCAGTTTACCGGACAATTCAAGAAAATGGCCCCTAATTTTGTTTAAGTTCGGGTCCAATTGACCTAATGTTTTGTGAAAACTATGGCAGAGTTCTTGAATGGTCAGGTAAACTGGAACCGACGTTTCAGGAATTCAGGGGAGACATTTTATTAAACAACCTGATAGTGCGACAACCCAATGTGATGGCACAAGCCTTCAAGCATTAGGATTTGTTGTCCAATCAGAGATAAGGAGAATGTTTAGAATGTAGAAAACTATCCACCTTGTTACTTAAATGCTCTTGAACTTAAGTATATGTACTTTGTATAGTAATGACAAGTTGTGAATGTACTAAAATGATTACTGTACATCTTAACCTGAACAAGGCTGGGGGGCCTAGCTCCCACTTTAACGTTATGTGCAATAAATCTGAATCGCAAATCAAAAATTATGCCCCGTCTTCTCCTGACTTTTTCCTTTTTTACACAACTTTTAAGACCAAATATGCGACGGCCAGGACACCATGCGAGCCAATATCCGGCAGGATCACACATTTGATGGCCAAGATCATAAGGGGGCCTGGGAGGCCCAGCCAACCCAGCTTTGTAAACTACCAAAATTGGCCTGCCTAGTTAGAGTTCCAAATTTACCCAATTATCAGATTTTGAAGCATTTATCTGGATTAAATGGGTGGGAATACAGCTTAAGATAACATCTAACTTTCACTGAGGCAGAAAGACACAAGAAGTCTTACATTTTCTTACCTCCTTTTAGTAGTTCTTAGCACTATCGGAAGAAAAGCATCAGTGCACTTACCTAGAGAGAGAAGGTGAAAATGGGAAACAAAATTCAAAAACAAAGTCAATGCACTTTCAATCTTTGGTTCATTCGAGGTTAGATTTTACTCCTTTCAGTATCTCTCTAGAGAAGCTGCATGAAAAGTGTAAAGCCTTTTCTAAGTTTTCATACATTGGGGCAAATTCCATAAAATATGTATGCCCGAACCCCTCTACGTGGGACCTTCATGAAATTATCTGTCTCTGATTTCTTGTTCTTTTGACAGTCTGCAATGTTCTCAAAGAACCATGACTTGGTCAGTTAATGCAGTGAAATTATATAAAACTTGAGAAAAATGGGGGTTGGACTTACGGTTGATTATTTTATGAAATTGCCCATCCCTGAAAAGTGCATGTCACTATTCTAATTAATTGCTAGATTATATGATTCTCTGTGTCCACTAACAATTATGATTTGGAGTAGATAAAACAAAACTTTGTCTCTTGAGAACATTTTCCAATTTTGCATGAAATTATATTCCGACTGGAATTCCCATCAAGATAGAATAACTGCATTTTATTATGTAAAACCTCCTCCCAAGTATGGCATGACCAGAAAATTGCAAAGTATAACCTTTGTCTCGTCTCTCGTACCTTACTGATATTCAATCTCTAATTTTTTTTCAGATAAGAGCTCAGACTTTAAAAGAAAAAAAAGGTGTTAGGTAGCTTTTGCAAAATCTACATTCAAATTTTAACAAGAAATCAACAATTGAAGAAATATCAAACGGCAACTACACTTGTGTAAATTTGGCATGCTAGATGATATCTGCATATTCACAACACTAACCCTCTGTCATGTTTAAGAAAGCTTTGAAAATGATTTAATGAGTCTCAAAACATTGTACTTTTCAAATCTCATCCATAACAATAACAGGATATTTTACCCAATTGTTCCCTGGGTCCATGGACCTATTACAATAGGTCCATGCTGGGTCTTATAGGCATCAATATTGTTCATTGAACAAAATAAAGACATTATAAAAACAGGATATCATTCCCATTGTCATCAAATATAGAATTAATTTAATTTATTCCCAGACTTGCAAAACAGTATTCTCATTCTTTGAAAGTCAACAGCACTCGGTGACTCCTCCCTGTTCGCTCACAACAGCTTGGGAATACACTTATCACCAAATCATGAGAAAATATACATTTTCATCCCAAAATACAATCTTCGTGTTTTTCTTTTGTGTCATTTTGTTGCACTTCTGGTACTGATTTCTATTGTAACTTTTACCACACTTTTTTCAACCAAAGTGACAGCTTATTGTTTGCTTAATGCGTCCATGAATCATAAATTTTTGGCTGTATGCCATACATTCCCAGGGGTAGCATTTGACAATTTTGTGGGTCACGGGATATTGAACTTGGTGTGCGTTGTATTCAGTCAGATCATTAAACATTTATCCAAAAAAATTTCATCCCGGTGCAGAGTAAGTGTAACTTGGTTCCTATCTATCACATTCTTTCATCCTTCCTGCTTTCCTATATGTTCATTCTCCATTTCATGCAGGTTAGGAGTTTGCCATCATGATGTCATAACTCCTCATATTTTTAGATTACAAAATCACAGATTTTGTTTGTGAAAGTATTTTGAATCTAAAGAAAATGTTTATTCCGAGATGCTTTAAGGGACTGAATCAAGATTCAAAATATGTTTCAGCATACTTTTTTTATACCTACATGTATGGATGGAAGAGTTGGAATGAGGCCAGGGGTTGGGCTAGAGACCGCCAAAATGGAAAGAAAACGTGGAGGCCTTATGTGCCACAGGGAACGAATGAGTATAGAAGTAGTAGTATACTTTTTTATAAACATAAAGGTGCTTTGATTATGGGGTTTTAAAAAACCTTCTTGGTTCACACAAAGTTTTGCTGGAACTTGTGAGGGGGAAGTAAATTTAGACAAAAAAATAGGCCAAGATGAATTCAAATGATTGAGGGGTGGGGGTAATTGACACAGTGTCACATTTCTCACTGCCTTTATGGACATCGCTGAGTGATCCTTGTTTGATACATATCATTCAATTGATTAAGAAAATCATCTTGCAAACAAGAGCAATTACCACTGTTACTGTTACACTTTGCAATCTGAATTAATTATTATTGACCTTGTACTACAAATGAGGGAGTGAATATTGAGCAAAATTTAATATGGTTCAATTTCGTTCAAAGTGTCACCAAAAGAAATAAAAGGCAAACTTATAGAATGAGTAGCAATTTCCTTTGAATTACTGTCAATTATTCAATTTGTCATCATAATCATTTTTCAAGAGTGGGTGGGAAGAGAGCCACAGTGGAAACGTGACCAGACTTTTATTGGACAATTATGGGGGAAGAATCTAATATTTGATGAGACAGGTGTGAATTTAAACTTTAATTTACAAATAGAAGCTGTTTCTACTTTCCAATGCCCTATAAATCAATTTGAATTTACTCCAAATGTTCTGAAGTCGCAAAAAAATATCTTCAATAAGATCAAGCCTGTACAATGTTCCGTTAAAAAGTTAAAAAAAAATGCTACCAAAGTCATAAAATTGTCACATTCCATGTAAATGAACTTATCACTTGTCAGGGTTGAACACTGTTTCATGTTTCTTTTAGCTATTCAAAGCGAATGATGGATGACGATGAGTTCAGAAGTCACTTGGGAAGTTGGGTTGAATATCTTCCTTCCAAAGCCAAAGAAATCCAAAACATGAATAATGTTTAGTTGGGAGCTTATTGCCTCTCCTTTTTCCGAAGTGCAATTCTGGCTCACAGAGACTTTGAGAATCACAAATGTATCATAAAAATTGAAAGGCCAAATGCACCCCAACATGAATATATAGAGAGAGAATTTAAGCAAGTTCAGCACTTAAAATTTCATCAAACTGGGTGTGAATTTCACTTTTAAGTTATGACATATAGGCCTACTTAATTTCTTGCTCATTACATAGAACAGCAATTTGCACATCATAGGCAGCATGACAATAAGGTGATGAGGTCATGGACTCACTTTTATCTTTTTTTTGTATTTTACGAAGTATAAAATAGTTAACTATTTCCTCCAATAACATAAGATTGATTCTTCATGGAACAAATGAAAATATTGGTTTTTAAATTTATCAAATTTTAGTGAAGAGCTTTTTTACTATCAAAAGATTACAACTATGAATTTGAATTGAAATATTTGATATTTACAAATCTTTAATACAAAAGAAATAGTGATTGTGTGACATCTCCAGCTCTCATTGACATATACCACCTACGAGCGTGTGAAGCCTTGTGGCCTAGTGGATTAGTCTTCTGACTTTGAAACGGAGGGTCGTAGGTTCGAATCCCAGCCATGGCATAATTTCCTTCAGCAAGAAATGAATCCATATTGTGCTGCACTCAACCCAGGTGAAGTGAATGGGTACCCAGCAGGATAAATTCCTTGAATGCATGAGCGCTGAAAGGTAGCTCGAGCTAAAGCCGGGGTAATAATAATAATATCGTGGCTCGGAATAGGATATTTCTAGATAGATGGCGCTATACAAATTCCTCTTATTATCATTATTATTAAAGAGTGGAATCTGTTTGTGAAAATAAGCACAACTCTAAATACAATTATTCATCTTTTATTTTTGAGAAAATTTTCAGTGCTATGTTTGTATGTTCCCCCAATTCTTTCAAATCAACTTCATGTCAGGGATGACCTTGGCCTTTAACCCTATCTAGGCCGGGGGGGGGGGCCTCGGAGGCCCCCCTCAAATAATCACGCGATATTTTCGCTGTGCGAAA
Source organism: Lytechinus variegatus (assembly GCF_018143015.1). Classification (NCBI taxonomy): domain Eukaryota; kingdom Metazoa; phylum Echinodermata; class Echinoidea; order Temnopleuroida; family Toxopneustidae; genus Lytechinus; species Lytechinus variegatus. The sequence goes on from NC_054753.1 coordinate 4,830,076, forward strand.
TTTTTTGACCGCGCCGCTCGCTGACTTTTTACTTTCAAGTCTTGCGCAACTTTTGAGACCAATTTTGTTTCACCGGGTACGTGGTTCCGAAATTACGCAACATTATGTAAGTGCATGTCAGACCGAAAATTGCTCAAAAACGTGATTTCGTGTACAAAGTCAATGCAAATTGTGTTTTCAACCAAAATTCATTAATGTATGATTATTTTTAGTTTTGCTAGTCTAAATATATTCATTTTATGCTTTTTATGATCATGGAAGAGTCCCCAACAAATTTTATTGAAAAAAACAATGAAAAACAAAAGGTCAAAAACAAGGAAATACATAAGAAATTGCAAAAAACAATATAATACATAAGAAAATGATTTGATATCACAAATTTTTTCATGTACACTTGCTAAGGACACCACAAACAGTTTCTATACCAAAAATTAGTACATTTGGAGCTTTATTTAGGGAGTTAGAGGAAAAAGTATGATTTCGCATACTAATTACGCATAAATTAGCATAATCACTTAATAGCGATTCGCATGAAATAAATTACTATACAATCTTGTAGATTATGTCCCAGGCAACCCGCGTGCCAATTTTCGGCGCGACCGTGCGGTCGACAGCCGAGATCTTAGGGGGGCCTGGGAGGCCCCCCCCCCGCCATAGGAACTCCCCAAATACCCTGGCCTAGATAGGGTTAAAACAGAACAGTGCATACCATCAGTATTGTTGCAAGATTGGCATCATAACAAACATTGTCAGACACAAAAAAATGGTTATGTTGTGATGTTAAAATATTTGTATGTTGACTCATCAAAAGTCAATTCCTTCGTCAAATTCATGGTGTGTTCTGGGTTTATTTCATACAAATATTGACTGCGCATGAGTATGAATGTGTAAACTATCATTCCCGTGGTGCGGTTCACACCTGGCTCTCTATCACCCCGTGGCCTGGCCGAGAAGAGTGATAGTTGCCTCGGGGTGATTTATATACCTCATCGATAATCGCACAACTCTATCCCCAATCGATTGAATTTCAGGACCACTTTAGTGTAACTCTTATCTCAATTTGATTTAAGTTGTTATTTAAATGAGCTGCACTCCCAGGGCAGCATACTCTGCAGGACAACCAATAAATCCAGTTGGCCAGCCAGCACGCCATTGGCTGCACACATATGACCGAGCAGCAGCAGCGCAGTAAAGCGCAGCCAGGTAGCTCAAGCCAGCTACATGTAGATGCGCGCATAGAAATACAACTTGTGGCCCTGCCATCAGGAGTTACGAGTACTATCAGAGGGTTTGATAGAAGAAATATACAGTTAAGTCAAACCCCTGAGACGATGATAGATGGAATAGCACCGCGTCACATGATGCAGTTTTGACCAATCAGAGATAACAATCTTAGTATGAGGTATATAATATCCTAACTCGCTCGCCCATACATAGGCATGTCTAGGAAAATCAGTGACTGGGGTATGCAGGAAGTTGCATCCCCTTCCAAAATCTGTCACCAGTAAGGAGTTCTGTCAACATGGCCTCTTCCAATACCTGTAGCTTCTTTGGTTGTTCAATTTGATTATCATTCTTATTTTCAGTTTTATTTCATAAGCCATCAAGCCCATAAAAATACAATATAGATATCAAAATACATATTTTGTTAGGATTTTTGAATTATTTTGTTACTTTAAAAAAAAATTCCCTTCTATTTGGCAACCCTGAAAGTGGTAACCAGAGGGCACATGCCCCTCCCCCACAAAACAGTTTTCATAAATATCTCAATTAGACAGTGGCTAATACTAGACTGAGATGTGACTTGAATTCCAAGACATTGAACCACAAGGTCTAGGGTTCAAAGCCCATTGCATCACTTGCATCCTTCAGCAATGCATTTTATCAACATTTGCCAATCTTCACTCAGGTCTAGAATAGTAAATGGGTACACGGTAAGAAAAACGAAATTGAATGCTGAAGCACCAAATAAGAGTAGCAGTGCTCAAGCTACAGTAATAGCGCTTAGAAATGTGAAGCACAATTACAGAAGCCTCATGAATCTAAAACCAATATCTATGTTTCAGAGAAAATAAACTTCAATGTGAAGAAGAACATAAAATGAACAGCCCAGACAATTCCCAGTGGGGATTAAGCACCTTAGGTGCCAAGTGATGGAATTATTACACCCCAAGGACTCCAATGGGAGGGTAAATTACATGGTTTGGGCTGCAGACTCTCAGGGGTATTGAACCTTGAACTTCACCCAGCATGATAGGGTCAGAGGTTGTTGAAAGGGTGGGAGAGATGGAGGGGAGAGTGGTGTCATGCTCATCCTTATTTCTGATCCTGCAAATTATCCTGATAAGAACAATCTTAAGATTCTTTGCGCTATGAGCGTCCATAAAATATCAAATTATTTCAAATTCTGTAACTTTGGAGATATGCTCTTTACTGATTCACTATTAACTGAATATTGGTGACTTAACATGTTCTGTGTGAATTTAAATCAAGATTTACATCATGGAAGCACTATGGAAATATTTTCTTTTAAATGATGTAAAAAAGAAAAATATCACCTAAAATTATCTCCCTGCTATTCCATTTTTTTCCTTTGCGGTCAGCAACATTCCATATGTTGGGCACAGTCTGAAAAAAATATTTGTAGCCTTTATTCCTCTCTTCTTTCATTCTTTCATGGCCAGTTTTCATTGTTTCTGTTTGATTTTTGTAGAGTTTTTTCTCAATTTTATTGGTTCTTGTTTCTTTTTCTCATTACAGTTTAATATCTATTCATTCAAATAAACCCTTTAAAAAAATGGGCACATGACCACATACACCGGCTAGTAGTGAAAGACACCACAGGCCTCCCAGTTTGTATTTGATCTTGTGAAAATCACATTCCTAAACCAGCAATAAATATTATGATAAGATATTCCCACAAAAGCATGATATTTGAAATTGACACCTGTAATAATAACACTAGGATTCAGTCAAGGTCAAATCCACACATATGAGTGCCTTTGAATGGAGCATCAAATCATGAATAAAAATATATTTTGTTTGGTCTAAGGCACCCTTTGACTTGGAATGTCATCCATGATTTACCCAGAATAGAAGGCAGATTTTTATACAGCTTGATTTTTCTTTAAAGCTTTTCTCCTGTTTAATAATTTCAGAAAAGTTGCTGTCCATTCACAAAAGATTTTGAATAAATCAAAGTTATAGATAAAAGCAGAAAAGAGGATATACAAAAACTAGAAAAAATTGAAAAGCCTAAAGCCCAAGTAAAATAACACAAGGCAAAAGCAATTTTGTGTCTCGCCCACTAATTAAAAATAACCAGAAATATTGTGATTTGCGAGGGCACGTAAGAGAATTATATTGAAACTTCATTGTGAAATGACTGGGATGGAATAACACTTGTCATAAGAGCCTTGCACATAAAGTTTAATGTTGACCTGGAAATGACCTTTGACCTTACCATGTGACCTCCGACAGCAGCATAACATGCAGGATGCCTAAGTACATCTACCACCCAAGTTTGGTTGAAAAGCGACTTACGGTTGGGGAGTTAGGTGTCATAAGAGTCTTGCATGTAAACATTAATGTTGACCTCAAATGACCTTTGACCTTACCATGTGACCTCTCACTGCAGCATAAGATGCAGGTCCCCCAAGTCAATCTAACATCCAAGTTTCTTTGAAAAGCGACTTACGGTTGCGGAGTTAGGTGTCATAAGAGAATCTTGCATGTAAACTTTGATGTTGACCTATAAATGACCTTTGACCTTATCATGTGACCTCCCACTGCGGCATAACATGCAGGTCCCCCAAGTCCATCTACCGTCCAAGTTTGGTTAAAAACGACTTATGGTTGCGGAGTTAGGTGTCCTGCATGTACACTTTAACGTTGACATCAAAATGACCTTTGACCTCCCCATGTGACCTCCGACTGCAGCATAACGTGCAGGTCCCCCAAGTCCATCTACCATGCAAGTTTAATTGAAAAGCGACATGCGGTTGCGGAGTTAGGTGTCATAACAGAGTCTTGCATGTGAACTTTAACGTTGACCTGAAAATGACCTTTGACCTTACCATATGACCTCAAACTGCAACATAACATGCAGGTCCCCCAAGTCCATCTTCCAACCGAGTTTGATCGAAAGGCGACTTACATTTGTGGAGTTATGTGTCATTACAGGATTGTGACGGACGGACGACACTTGGATCCCTACGTCACCTCTGGTGGGCGAGACAAGAAGGAAAGGGGTACTTTCTGGATGAGAATGATGATAGAATCCTAGAAAGTCAATGAGATCCTGACCAATGAGAGCCATGCCCTCCATAAATATCATAATTTGATGAGATCAGGCAAACATAAGATCTCTTCCCAGTAGAACCTCTTACATCATAAATTCTTTTGTTCCTGTTTCAATGCTTACATTTAATAACCATACTTGAAATTATATTAACCCCCCCCCCTTCCTGCCTTTATCTTAATTTCTCTTATGCTTGTTTGTTAAATTTTTACAATGTTTACCCAGTATTATATGTATCATGTAATCTTTGTGTGTATCATATGATATTCTAAATTATTTTGTGTGAATAAATTGAATATCCATTTGTGCCTGATTGCATAATGGACAATAAAATAACTGAATCTGAAGATAGTAATGAACAAAAAAAAATCATGGCTTAATGGCAAATAAATGAAAGAGATCATAAAGACCGATTTATAGACAAAGATAAATGTACAGACGAAAATAAGGTTGGGAAAGACAAGAGTTTGAGCGTAATTTGCTTTATGCCATATAATTCCATATCTTTGGCTATAGAAACATTGAACCTATCAACAATACAAAATACGGTATGAAATAAAAATTTTCACAAAAAATCATCGGATTAAATCACTAAAAATAGGACTGAAATGTTGATCCAATGTAGACCAATTTGGTGTTTGTGCTCTCTATTGGGGACTTCAAGTATGCCTACCAAAATTTTATTGTGATTTACATATTGTAAAATCAAAATCCTATCTGGAAAATTAATATGTTATATTGGGGGAAGTTTCTACTTAATCATTATGTGCACTGTGCAAATTTTGTGCAGAATTACAACATACTGAACAATTGTCATTGCTGAATAAAAACCTATAATGGCCTTGATTGCAATATCATGAAAGGAACTCCATCTTATTTGATGAAAAGAAAAACACATTAACAGATATTTCCTTTGAATTATCATGATTCTTATCTCCATCCTTTGTAACATTTGAACATGAAAACTTATTGCCGGCACCACTGGGGTATTGAAGAGAATTTTCCACTCAATTACCCATACTTAACGATATATGACATCCCAAGTGCGCGACACCATTTGTTATACGTAGCGATTATCACAATTTGGGTCGGCAGATTTCTATATAAAAAAGACAAGATTAATGAAATTAATCATACGCACATTAACATCATTATAATACTGAATGGTAACAAATGAAACCCTTCTTGAATTGTCATTGCATTTTGGGCAGATGCCATACTTGTCGGCATGTATACACATCAAAGCAATCTAATCATGAATAACTTATTCTAAGGGCTTAGAAAATCTTGATTTTATTGCAATTAGTGTTTATTTGGAACCTGCGGTGACTGATTGATCAAATAATAGAAACAGAGTGCAAATAAGGTTTATTTGTTTTCCGGCAAACTTGGAATGTTGTTTCTTTGATAGTAAACCACTTAGCAGTCACTGACGAATTCAACTGAATTTAAAGAGAGATATTTGATGATTTGAAAAAAAATAATAATAACATTTAGCAAGTTAATATCAATCTGTGCGTAATGAGCTATGGATAACTTTTACAAAGCAAATTTACTTACAGTTTCCATTGGTTCATTCTTTTCTGCCCAATTGGTTAACTTCAATACCTTGTTAAAAGCATGGGTAATTCTTTTAAAATGATATTTTGCAAGGTGCTAATCATTTTTCAATTTGAACTTCTTTTTGAACATTTACCTATTCAGGACTAAGCATTCACTTTAAATGCAATTATTTCATATACTTGTATTTCTTCTCATTCATTGTTCTACTACACATACTGATCTACATTCATCTAAATCCATAAAAAAGGAGCTAGAACAAAACAGACTTCACCTCAATTACATGCTATACAAAAAGAAAATGGTAATATCGTTTATAAGGACTACTTAAATTTCAACTAAAAAGCACCAACGAACAAAGGATCAATGTGACCTTTCACATCTAAACATGAATGTTAGCTAATGAGCCTTAACTGTCAGTCAGCGATCAAGGCTTCATGTATTGACTTATCTTCTTGTGTTTACATTCGGGTTGAGGCTTTAGATTCCATGTACTGTAGGAACGCACATTCATGATATTAATTCAGGATCTATTTGAATGAATTACATAGCCCATGCACATACAAGTAAGTCCATGCTTAGCCTTGCTTTGCTTGCTTGCACCATGGACCTAATAATTGCTAGTAGGTCCATGCTTGCACTGGGCGAGGCAGTGTTTTCACTCTTCCCGAAATTCAGGAAATTTCAGGAAATTTTTACTTTTTCCAGGATAGGTTCGGGAAATGAAAATATTCCAGGAAATTTCGGGAAATCCGAAAATTACAATTAAACAACAATTAAACGTAGAAACTATCAATATTCATGATATTCAGGTTACATTTTAATAATGTTTTACAGCCATACGTAGCTCAAAATTTTCCGCTCGCGCTCCGCGCTCGCATTTGTAATTTTGTTCCTATGTTTAAAGAGGGCGTGAACAATGAAAATGCTAAAATCCTTGATTTTGGCCTCCTAGGCCGGATTCAGGCTCGCTGTATTATTGCCCGATTTTCGTTTGAAATCAAATTTGAAAATTCCAGGAAATATCTATGAATTTGGGATTCAGTTTCGGGAAATTTATTTTTGAGCTGTGGAAACACTGGGGCGAGGCTTTATCAGAACAGGGAGTTGTGAGGCATCAGAGTAACAACTCCGCTACAGCTGGGGTAAAAATATGATACCAAGTATCAAGCGCAGTATAATTCACTGTAAAATGGATATATTATTAGTCATTTTTATCAGATAGCCAATCTCGAATTTTCGTTAACTAGACTTTTAATCTTTTCCAGAACTCGCCTTGTGGAAATTGTTAACTGAGTATTTTATGGTAAAAGGTTTTATGCAACTGACCCATGGATAACATTTGCATTTAGGAGTAGGATTCAGAAAATAATAAGATTTCTGCTTTAGGGGTTTTAGATTACAGTAAAGGTCTACGTTAGAATCAACGAATCAAATAGAATTATACTCCATGGTCCGTATTCTGAAGTCTGGTTTAAATTAAACTCAGCCTTAAAGTTATGGTTTAAGTATGGAAAGTCAATTGTTACATAATTCACTAATAGTAGAAATATCATATTTCAGCTCGTTTGGCTCTAAAATCATTCATAAATTTTGTCTAGAAAGTATAGATAGCTGATTGTCTTCACTGAAGAATCAGGAAAGAGCACAGTTAATATAAGAAACATACAACTTAATACAAATTTTGACACTTTTGGCTTGCCATAATTTTAGCACAGAGTCAGACCATGGTCTAATTTAAACCTGACTTCAGAATACGGGCCAATCACTCTCAAAGATAAATAAGAATATGAAGGATACAAACCTTTTTACTTGAGTAACTTAAATTCAGTTGAAACTAGGTGGGTAATAGCATTACAATTGCACATGACTTACCTGCATAAAAGACAAAAGAGGAGAGAAAAATGATAATTCACGGTGAATGCTAAATAAATGGAAGTATGTTATCTTAGCACATTGGTTTTCATGATTTGATAAGAAAAAGTTGAAATGAAAACAAAGATTATAATGAACACATTTATATTCACAAAATATGGAATGACAAAAAAGTAAGAGGATAGAATGTGACTGTAATGCTTGGTTAATATCATTAACCACTGGTCACCTGATTTCTTGTGTATTGATGGTGACATGACATTTGCTTCTGAATTCTTCAACATTTGCTATGGCCTTAATATCTTGAAGGGCACAGGGTTAGAGTTAGATTGTAATCAAGTTTTTGGTTCAGAATAATGTAAAGATTATGATTAAAGGTTTATTTAGTTTTGGGAGTTAGATTTTATGTTTGGCTTAATGTGTAGATTTTGCATCAGATCAATTGTCGCCGGAGCAAATGTCATGGAACTGCATCGATGATTCTCCCTTGTAACAAAATTAGTGGCAGCAATGAGTAGTCAATTTTTTTTCATTCTTTGGGGACGCAATTTGATTAATACAAAATTTCACCCAATAAAGTACGAAAGAATAAGTGGAGGTATGACATCGTAAGGGGCCGATTGTACGAAAGGGTCTTTGCAAGGACCGTCTTTCGTGTCGCCTATTTCTTATGATGCGCCATGTGAAATGCATTTTTAATAAATTGTCTGCAATTATATTTTATTCGTCCATTAAAATAAACAAAATATTTGTTTATAAAATGATGTGATATATCATGAAATTGTGTAAAAATTTGATTTAAAAGCAAGCTTACGAATCTCTTTTTCTTTATCATAAATTTCAGAAACACCCCGCTTATAGCGTATCATAAAAGATTGGCGACACAAAAGACGGTCCTTGGAAAGACCCTTTCGTGCAATCGGCCCCAGATTGCTCATTGCATATTTATCAACACATGCAAAGAACTGTTTCATTGAAATGATTCATAACTTCAAAAGTGATAACTTTGCTATTCCTTCTCCGATTTTGATTACATTTTCAAAATTTAGTTTTTCTGATTTTACTTCCCTGTTCAAATACCACTTTCAGCCTGGAGTATCACTTTAAGTTTAGCCTCTTTATAAACAGCATATTGTAGGACAGTTCCAACCTTTATTTGACCATATCATTGATTTGACAATTGACAATGCAGACTCTGTTTGGTAGCAATTTTTATTTCACAAATGGAGGTTTTCTTTTGAAAGACAATTATTGAGGTGGTGAGAACCAGTCCAATACCCTGTAATTATGGCACATAATACAGGGCATTCCAAATAGCATTGCATCTATAGCTGTTCGAAACTGAGGGCCTTTTCACATGTGAATCTTGAATCATCATTGTAATAATGATTGCAATTCATCTTAAGAATCATCAGACCTTTCACACAGAAAATTTAAATGGTAATTAGAGTAAAACTTGTGTGGAATTCACCTCTGGAGTAGACTTTGAATTTGTGATTGTGATTAGCATTTATGATTTTAGTTTGGTTTCACACATGCAAAAATTTCGTCATTAGCCTTATTTTTCACTGGAATCATCATTCAAATTACAATTTTTTTCCGTGTGAAAGGGCATAAGTCTCCTCCACACGAGTATATAATCCTGACCAGACCTACATCCCACATCCCCCCCCCAAAAAAATAAATAAATCTTGAGAGAGAAAGAAGAACATATTATCCAGGGGAGCAATTTTATTGAAGGGGAAGTTCAACCTGACAAAAAGTTTGTCCTCATAAAAAAATATCACAAAAAAGATTAAATATATTGGTGGAGGTTTGAGGAAAATCCATCGAAGATTTGAAAGTTATTAGAATTTTAGGTTTGTTTGTTATTTGTGATGTCATATACAAGCAGGTGACCAATCTGATAAGTACTATAATATGCATAAATTTCACATTTTAATGGTTCATGAAGACTAAAAATTGTCCTCTTTCATGAGGGGATTTAAAATAATTTGTCTAATGATATTGACAGTGAAAATGATGTTTCATTGATTTTTTTTTATTCACAATACATGGGAAGCTGCTTGATATGAAGTCACAAATCAAAACATTAAAATTACTTTTCAAATATTGGAGAAATCTTCCTCAAACCTTCATCTATATTTTTCTCCCATTTTTCTGCTATTTTACATTAATCTTTTTGTCAGGGTAAACTGTCTCTTTAAACAAAACTAAGAATATAATAACACCTTTACACACTCTCAAAAAATTTCACATTTTCCTTTGTATTGTTTGTTTTCGAGGTGAAAACAATTTTGTTCCAAAAGTGATTCTAAATTGTGTCAATTGTTGATCATATAACAATGAGACTACCTGCAAAGGACATCTGCTAATGTGACAATCCTTGAGTACAATGCTACTCCATTAATAAAAGTAAATACATGAACATTCCTATCTCTATTTTTCTCTTTTTAATTCCCATTTAAACTATTATTGTAAACCATTTCTCTCTTTCAAGACAAGAGTAAGAATCTAGCTCTCTAGTGACAATATTGGTTGGAGTGATGTATAGGTTATTCAGTTTATACAAATAGCTTTGCATTGTGTAAAAACCTTCGCAAATGTTAAGTGACAGTTTAAAAGTGAATTCTAAGTTGAGGTAACAGCCATCAAATGAATTTGAACAAACCCCCCTTTTTTAAATAAAATGACCACCCAAGTATTTAAGTGGAAAATTCCCCATACCATTTTCACAATGCCTGATAGTTCCTAATTCTTCATACTCAGTAGAAAGACCCTTTAAACCTCCATTACGGGGTTTTCTGAGCAACACCCTGATAAAAGGGAATGGTGGCTCGGTGGTAAGCGTCCACCTCATGAACAGGAGGACATAGGTTCAATCCTCGGCCGAGTCATACCAAAGACTCGTGAACATGGGACCTACTGCCTTCTAGATAGGCACTCAGCATTTAGATTGGAAAAGGGTAAAAACGCAATTATGTTATGTAGGGCCCGCTGGTATAGCAGTTTTCTCAATGAAGTGGCTACCCTGGGTAAATATTATAAAATATAATTAGAGTGCCCCCTCCCCCTTACCCTGACCCAGGTTAGAATCTATGCAACCCTAATACTTTACTTGAAAGTTATTCCTCTAAACTTGTCCTGTGAAGTTGGACAGTACCAACAATGTATTTTCCTGTCCATCATCTTTACAAATATCCTTTACAGTGTACATGTTATCAGTATAGCATTAAGGGCTTATATCTCATCTTCAAAATTGAAAATCATGCAATAATCACAATAATTTCTCATAATTTCTATCCCATGGGTGATAGATTTGTGAGCCACTATTTGATTTGGTCTTCATCAAATACTCCCAAGAGTGCCAGTGACACAGATTAAGGTGATATCTTGGTGTCAGAAATCTCACCTGGACACCACCCTCACCCCACCTTACTCATTTACCATGACAATACTAGCATACCAAAGATTAAAGGGATCGTCTACCTTCCATCCAAATTAAACATGTAATGCTGGTGCTGAAAAACACAACATAATTTTGTAATGTGAACTGCCACTTCATGATACAGGCCTAAAAAAAATTATCTTTCACAGTTGGTGTTCAATGTAAGACCTAAATGTACAAGAGCTTAAAAATATGAGGGGGCGCGGGGCTGAGCACAAAAAAATCACAATCAGATGGTTTGTAGATGGCTTTGGAGAAAAAAAATGGGGAAATGAAGCCCCCCCCCCCCCCCCGCCTGGTTCCCCAGTCCCTGCCATGGAATTTTACATGTATGGTACAAGTTACCATAAATATGAATGGCAAAGGTATCACAGTTGCAAGTTTCTATTAAACAGGCCTTTGCTCTCAGTGTAAACAGACCTCATGGGTTGACAAATGGATCTAGCAGTTCTCCTTACTGTTTTCCTAATTAGTCTATAATGCCTCCTACTTCATTAATTGAGACAAGCACCTGTGCCACTTTCTAGAGACATTGACCTGATTGGCACAACTGTGATTGAACTTCTCAACTTGATATCAATACTGTTATCCTATCCTCTCCCCAACTCCTTTCATCAATTACAGTTTATATCAACTTGGTCTAAAACTAGTTGGTCTATTCCTGGGATTTCACTCGGTGTACACACACTTTGTCTCCTATAGTCTCACCCCACATGGGCTAATCCCAGTTTGTCTATTTACAGCCAGACTATAGGCGATGCTGCACCATCCCGAGTTTGCTCAATCTCGGGATTTTAGCCCGACTGGCCCTCTTCGCGATTAATCTCGAGATTGAAAAAACCCTGTCTCCACCATCGCAAGAACAGCGATTCCTGCTCGAGCGAGGCATCGATGCGTTATGGTCTGACGCCGTAAATAAATAGTCCTGAGTGGGTCTGCACCTACGAATTAGCGTGATAATTTGTAAAATAGCGCGCTCTTTTGCAAATAATCCCAAGTTGACTTGAGATTAATCCTACGAACTAGTGTGATGATTGCGTCTCCATTGCAAATAATCTTGAGATTGTTCAAATCGGGATAATTTGCAGGATCAGAAATAGCGCGCTAATTTGAAAACTCGGGATGGTGCAGACGGCCCTTATATGTGTACTTTACCATTTGGTCTAATTGCCAGAATTACCCCCATTTTTAGTTAGGCTATACACCTATCCACTTTTCTGATATCTACTAGATTAACAAAACTGTGTATAAGAATCAAATTTTTCATTTGGTGAAATCATGTCATCTGATTAGTAGACTATATGCCAATTATTAAGACAAATTCATCTGAACCTCCTATGGAAGCTTGCTGCATTTTGAGTCAAAGTTTGTGGACTCGAACTTCACCTGTAAATGATATTCGCTTGGTCTATTAAAAAGCAGTTGGTCTACATCTAAGATCGTCTTCTTACCACATGGGATTGACCAATTTGGTCTACAATCAATTTGGTTTTATTCAAATTTGGTCTAGTCTACACTAGTGTAATAACACCTTTAATCTACAGGTAATTGGCATTTGGCCTAACGATCAGATACCCTAATTTCCACTTTGATACATGAAAATCTAGTTCATAGACAGAATCAGACTTTGTTGTGTTCCACCCCCTGACCCCCACCTTGTGGATATCCAGAAAAAAGTGGTAGGTGGACAGCCTAACTAGAAATTGGGCTAAATGGCAAAGTCATACCAAAATATGAGTACACAAATGATGTGGTTGTAGATGAACTAGTATTATACCTTGGTAACATTTCTTCTACGGCGGCTGTATGGGGAGTCGAAAACAGCCATTTTAACATTTATTTGTACCAGCTACATATAGGTCGATTTAGTAAAAATAAATATAACAGCTTTTTTCGACTCGCCGTACGGCCGCCGTAGAGCAAATGTGACCATGGTCTAAGACCATATGGGATAAGACTAATCGAAAGCAGACATAGCGTCAACAAAGCGGTAATTTACCCCACTCATCCTCTATAATTTCCACTGATTTTCTTGTTGTTCTATTAAAACCCAATACATGCGTATCTTACTGGGAATTGATGGGTTAACTACAATTCAGACTGATTAGTGCACAGCTGAAAAAGTGCATGAACTCATGTATTATTAAATGTTCCAGTATTCTGGATACCAGCTGTCAAGATGTTTTAACTATGTTCGTGCCAATTTTTCAAATTTAAGCCTAGTTAAAATTATCTGTTCAAGTCATTAAAGCTTGTGTATAGTTTTGGTAAATCCACCAAAATGCACCTATCACTATTCCAATTCATTGCTAGCTAATATGAATGGATATGCCCTATAACAGTTATGATGTGGAGGATATGAAATGAAAATGTGTTTTACAGGATAGATTTTGCGATTTTACATGGAAATTTAACTTGATCCGGTCACCCGATCAAGTTAAAATATCTGTGATTTTGTCTTTCAATTAATTCCTATTCCAAATCATGGAATGGGCTGAAACTTTCAAGATATGTTCTTTGTCTGTAACTTTTGGATATCTAATCACTAAATTTATAAGATAAGTGCTTGAATGCCCTTTTTTTAATTAAAAACAAGCATCGCCGAGAGAGGGCGCTATATATCCAAGATTTAAATATTTGAAATTTTCTCAGAGAAGTGCCGTATTAGATGATATTCGATTATCAATCACATTATTGACCCTTTACCAAAGCTATACACAGGCTTTAAAGAAATTTGCCTAGGGGAAAAACCTCATACAAAGAAACCAATTGATATAATTTAATATTCATATAATGCACTAAGGCTGAATGATGACATAAATTAAGACCAGAATTTACAAAATCCTTTATCATGACATAGTTTCCATTTTGAAAAAAATATACATTCTCCAATTTCAAGAATCTATCTCATAAAAAAGTACTGACGAATTTCAAAAATTTATATTCAATTCAACAATCTAAACAATGCCACTGCAGGCATTATTCAATTCTTGGTGGAATACTAAAGGAACCACCATAACAGTTTTCACTCATAAAACTTGCCAGTATTAGATCTTACGTCTAAAATAAAAACATATTCCCCAGAGAAAGTTTATAAACAAAAAAGACTGAAATAATTCTTGTTATAAAACGGGTTCAAGGATGTAGCCAATGGTGAGTGCGTATTCAAGTCACGTGTTCATGCTTTAATTATGCGCAACCTTCCAGTCGTGCATTTTTTGTGCAGCACTGTGCATTTTTTGTGCAGCACTATGCAATTTTTGTGCAGCATTAGTTCCAATAGCACGTAAAAACTGATACGCGTTCAGTAAAAGAGGCTGGCTAGGATTTTGATGCGCTTATGTCATAATTGATAGTCTTGTGATCTCTTCGTCTGTGCGATCGTACACAAGTTGGAGGGATTTGAACAAGATTTCCATGAAAAATTCTTTTTGCCGACCCGTTTTATAAAACAATTAATGCACATTTTAAGATTTGTGATGTTAGTGACGATGCGAGCAACTCTCGGGCATTCACAATATTATGCAAAAGCACTCGGCGCAAGCGCCTCTTGCTTTCGCATAATTGTAAATACCCTCGAGTGTGCTGCATCGTCATAACACACTCATAAATGTGCATTAATTGTATAATATTAGGCAATAAAAATAAGTAAATACTTTTTGTACCAGAGCAGTAATTGAGCAGTTATAAAATGATGATGATGATGAAAATGATGATGGTGGTGGTGGTGATGGTGATGAAGATGATGATAATAATGATGATGATGATGAAAATGAAAATGATGATGCAGATGATGATGATGATGATGATGATGATGATAATAATAATGCTGACAATGATGATGAGATTGATGATGATAATAATGATATGGAGGAAGAGGATAATGATGATGATGAAATGATGATGACAAAGACAACAATTTTGAAAGTAATAATAATACTTTTGGTGGTGGTGGTGATAATGATGACGATAATAACTTTAATTTTGCGAACTTTAATTGCAGAAAAGAAAACTGGACAAAGTTCCCATGCACTTCATGCAAAAACAAACCCACGCATACCGACGCATACTATCGGAGGTGTTACACGTAAAGCCACAAGTAGTTACTTTCTCTAGGCTCTGCCCTTCCAGACTTCAAAGCTCATTTATTTCAAGTTGGGCCCCCTCCCTGCATCTCTGCGTTCTATGCATCTGATACCTCTGAGTAACATATGTGTGCCAGATCCTCCCCACGACATCAAGAGGATGGATACAAAGTGCGAATGGGTGGCCAAGTGAGCGTTTCAATGCTGCAGCTGAATGTCGGTGATAGTGAACACTTATTTGTGAGATTTCTCACATTTGTGTCTCTTGCTAGTTTAATATGACCAATGTCTGAAAGATTTGCCTAAGTGGTGGTCTCCATTACTGCCTTAGAATTTAAAATGCACTTCGAGGGAGAAAAGAAACATTTTGGAGTTTGTTTAGTAAATAGAAAGTGAGTTCACACCGAGTTTAAACGATTTTCAATAGTATGAACATGCCGCGATATAAATTCAGGGCCCTATTGCATAATAGTTACTATTATAGTTAACTTGCCATCATATATAGTAACTACCATGGTAATGACACCCAAGAGCCAATCAGAATCAAGGATTAAAGGGAAGTTACCATTTGAAGGCAAAGTTATTACAATTAAACCTTTTATGCAACAGGGCCCAGGATATTTCAGCAACTAAACGATATCATTATATAAACACTAACCAGAAAGAAAAAAAAAACATATAGAAAATTAGATCTTTTTCTGGTTAAGACATGACCAAAGGTGTCAAATACACTAATAATGACAATACTCACACAAAAAAGTATGTTTTTAAAGAAAAGAGGAAAGTTAGAATAAGAGTGTGATTCACTCATATTTTACAGAAATTTTTTTTTCCCAAAATTGTTTGGATTTCTCATGAAAAAAATCCTTTATGAAGGGCAAGTTTTATCAATTTTACTTTTGTTAATTACAGGGGTAAAATAGACAAAGAATGCAAAGTATTGAGTTAATATAGTATCATTTGACTAATATACTCATCTCGGGGTGATTTTCAAAACCTGGGATTTTGTTTTAGTGATTGGTCTTATTCTCCTTTCCCTCTGAAAAATGTTATCCTAATCTTTACTCTTCCCACCCCCCCCTTCCTAAATCCCAAATGTCCCACCCTCCAACGGTGGATAATCTCATTTTCTCTCACCTGTTCTTTATCCTCCTATTCCTCTTTCAATTGGCTGACTAATTGAATCAGAACATATCTCAATTCCAAGTAGTCTTCTCTTTTTAAAATATTTCATTTCAGTTTCTGTTCCATTAGCTGGTAATAATTTACAAAGCTACATAAAGTTATCTTTATAGATTTTGTTTATCATCCAAGAACTATTACTGATAACTACTTACTTGCCTGCCCTCTAATTAATACAAAAATTGTTACAGTGCATGTGCTATCCCCCACCTCCCCCCTTCCGTCAGTCACAAGCAGAAGACCCCAACTCTTTCCCATTGGCCCAAAACAGTCAACTCTCAAAGACTGTGGGTGGAGCCTCTAGTCACTGTGGACCAATCACAGCCAAGCTCTGCCTGGCAGCCTCACAGACCCAGATTGCTTGCTGGTGGAATATAGTAGGTGTTGGTGTGGTGCGATTTACCCACTGCTCCGCGATCACAGATCTCATGCTCTTTCCCAACCAAATGCCACGTTTCTTCAGTCTGGATCTACAACGTTACTTCTTGACTCCCACGAGTGCATGAAGCTGTATAAGGATCAAAGCTCCTGGGGTTTATTACCACCCATTCATTGCATCACAGCCTGAACAGATACCTCACAGAGGATTTAATCTTTCAAAAGCTGGACACCACATTGTCCATTGAGACCTGCATCACTTACAAACCTGCAGCAGACAGGTACTTTGGATTTACAAGGATCACTCAAGACAGGATACAAATACTCCAGGACAACTGATCCTTGAAGTCTTACCACCTACCCAACATTCTGGAACTGGTATTTTCATGTAATCTTCACCAGCTTACAGCAAGCCAACAGGGTGCTTCACAACTTATCCACAACTTCTTCATACAAACAAACTCTTCTGGAGCCCAACCTCCCTCTTACCTTGACTAATCATTTGCTTGTTCTTCCAGTGTCTTATGTTTGCGCAGAACAAGTTTGCACTGCTCTCTCAAGAGGATCTACTTGAGCTAAACAAAGTGGAATACCTAATGCCTATTTGTTTTAGTGGACTACTGTTAAAAAACATACATTGAAGAAGAGCAGAGAAGCCACTTCAGTAAGTATCACAATATTTACTTCTTTTTTCCACAGGCATATAATTTCCTTGATTTGGGGGAATAATACAAGGGCAAATATTGGAAAGTCATACTGTCTCGTGTTGTAGCAGGGACATTCGTGGTTGTAGTAACTTGGGAATTTTATCATGCTTTTATAAAGTTTGACAAATGAGTCATACTCATAGACCATGGGCTGGTGGATATATCATTCCAGACAAAAAATTATTTCTTTTATTTTCTGGGACTGCTTTTCACAACCTACTGCCTATATCCACAATATTGGATATAAGCCTTAACATTGCAATGAAAGTAAATATTCCAGGACTCCTTTTTTTTAGTTTCCAGGGCCCTTTTGAGCATTGAGGGCTAAAAAGCCACAAACCCCCATGTAATTTTTTTCTGTTTAATTCTTTCTGACTATGCATACACTGTCTGGAACAAAACAAATGACAAAACATTTAATTCTTGTTTTAATTGATCTCCAAATGCATGTTCTAGCAAAATCAAAACCTCTGATAGAAATACTTCATTATCATATTTCTATCCCAAACGTTGTTGTATCAAACAGTTCAGATGCTTCAATGTTTTTCTGTCATTGGTTAACATGAATATCTAAAAAAAAAAGGTTAGGGCTTAATAATATGATCAATCAAATATGATTGATACAGATGAAACAATGTTCCAAATATTGAATATTTCCCTTTAACTTCAGCCACTTGTTCAAAAATAGAATCCCTATACACCTAAACATGTTTTTGTAGAATTTTGAGGTAGCTTGTTGGTCCAGTGGGCAACCTGAAAGGCCTGTCATTGAAACCTTCAGGTGTATAATGAACAGCTAACACCTCATCACGTGTCTCTTTTTTCCCCCCATCAAATCTCCAAATAACATTGTAGAAGTGGTCATTTCTTTATTCATATCATCAATCAACAATTATCACCAATCACTGTATATTTCTTTGAGAGCTGGGAGGGTGAAGTTCAACCCTACAATTTAAAAACAGTTTTATGCAGTTCATGCGTGAGATATTCAAGCCTATGCATTTATATCGATACAGGCAGTTCAATAATTCATTATACTTGGTGTCATCGTAAAATGATCATTTCATTTTAGCAATTCACTGGAATATGCGCTACAACTTGTCTGAAAGAAAATACAAATTATGTTCTCAATGGGATTTCTCCTACATAGTTTTGCATTTATCAATCTTTGATTTCCATTAAATGTTGTTGAGTTAAGGTTACTCCCTGGTGAAAAAAATATAGTGCAGAAACCTCACAAGTCTTTTCAATTGAAAGGGTACAATGTAGCTCAAAAAGAGGGTAAAAACCTCATAAATCTTTTCATTAGAAATACTGTAGCACAGTGTACATGTAACTCAAACTGAAATTGACAACTGGGTCCAAATATAAATGCAGGGCCTTATTCATAAATTTCCAGTGGGTTTTTTTAAAAGCATGTCAACAGTAAATGCTGCAAGAGATCCATGTACATATCCTGCTGGAGAAATGCATTTAATTACTGTCATATTATTACAACCTTTTAGAGCATCCATGATTTTCAAAAAGGTTGCCCATTTGGAAAATTCCAAGAGGACATAATTTATCTTTGGCAATTACAGAGGCACATGAATAAAGTGTCTTATAAAGTTAGATATTACATTGCTTTCTAGTTACTCAAAGAATTTGTGCCACTATTTTTTATATGGGAATATAAGTTCTTACATGTAAATAATTAAAGGCTACATCAATAACATAACTTTCTAAGTTGATAACCTTTGGGCTTACTTTTGCAGATGAAACCCATGAGTTCTTACAGAATCCAATTGAAAATACTCTGAACCTCTTCACCAATATAATTAAAGGGTCTTTTTTCTTCTTTCTTTGTTTTACAGTGAGACAGAAACCAGTTTAAAAACCTGAACTTGGAGCAAATACTAAGGATATATTCAATGACTTTCAAATTCCATCAAGGAACACTTTGGTATTATCATCTTCTTTAACTGACAATACACTCATAATATATATTTCTGCAACTGAAAACTGAGAAAGTGAGGACAGGAAAAAATGGGTTTGACAGCCAAGATTCTGATGGTGTTAGCCTTCATTGGGTCCATCTCAAGTTTGTTTGCCCAACAAGATTACTATGAGAGACTACGTTCTTCTAGATTAGGAAGCATGGCCAGCACTACAACTCCCCCTCCAGGTGAAGAATCTGAGTCTCAGTGTGTGCAGTGCTGTCAAGGACCAGGAGGAACCATGGGCATGCCTGGACCTAATGGCCCACCAGGAGCAGCAGGAGCTCCAGGGATCCCTGGAGTACCTGGGAATCATGGCATCAACGGACATGATGGCAATCCTGGTTTACAAGGAGCCAAGGGCGACATGGGTCCTCAGGGTCTACCGGGTCTCAAAGGCTCAGCAGGAACTCCTGGAAGGCCAGGAGTACCTGGACTCCAGGGGAGAGTTGGGCCACGTGGACCACCAGGATCTGGAAATGCAGAACCTTCGGCAACCAGAAGTGCTTTCTCTGCCGCACGACTTACGACGCTAACAGCCCCTCGCGAATCCGACATCATCATCACATTTGAGCATGTCTTTGCAAACTTTGGAAACCACTTCGATGCATACACTGGAATCTACACAGCACCTGTGGCAGGCGCGTACTACTTCATTTTCAATATTCACATGGCATCTACGCACAAGAATCCCTACGTGAAGCTCATGCTGAACGGCAAAATGCAGGTTTCGGTTCACGATTACGACAACAGAGATGCTTTTGATTCAACGACAAACAGTGTTATTCTTGAACTTCAGGCTTCTGACCGGGTGTGGTTACAACTCGACGCGGATAATGAAGTCAGCAGCAATAGCAACAGATACACAACATTCACAGGGTACATGATATTCAAGTTATAAAACTAAATAGACATGAAGACACTGATATCTGAGATGCAATGGCAGATAAAACGATGATTGGTATTTGATGCCACTGTATTGGAACTTTGCATTTTCAAAGGGGAAATGAACAGTGGAATGCCATTAGAATTTGCCATTAATAGCATCTGAGAGAGACAAGATAACAAGTGGAGTACCATTTCGACAGACAGAATTTTTTTTCATCTCATGTAAGATATTGATGTTGTCATAATTAATTCATTTTCAGCTCATATTTTGCCAGATTATACCATTTGATTATTTTCTAAGCTAATTACTTCCTCTTCTCCATACTAAATCTCAGATATGGGACCCTAAATGCTCATTATATTTGAAAAATTCATCCTTTAAAAAGAAAATGAAAAGACTATTTACCTCGAGAGCAAAGAACTAGAGAGGGTATCTTCATGAAGCATATTATCAGTGATTTTCACTGAAACAAATCGCTCTGAACCCATCCTAAGCAAGGATTGATTTCAGTAGCTTATACAAAATAGTTCTTTAAAAAAATTACTATTTGTTTCATAAAATGCTTTGTATGCCATTATCTTTGTAACATTTTTCAATCTTTATGGAAACATCCCTGGCATGTGAGCAATTTCATTTCTCCAATGCACCAAACAGATAGTGTAGACAAGTCATTCATGTTCCAAGATTTTTATCTCCATTTACTAGACCTTCCTGTTTGATGGTTTTGCGAAGGTGAAATCATTTTTTTTAATGCTTGATCTTTCAAAAAGTGCATTGAAATACCAAAACGGGAAAACACTTTGAACTGTTAAACTTTTGTTTGGGTATAGATTAAAAAAAAATTACAAATTTGTCATGACCGACTTTTGAAGCCAAGTGTACCTCTACAATCTGTTTTTATATAAAATGCAGTCTCAAGAACCTGTCCAATTAAAAAGCAGCTTAAGTTACAACTCATACATTGTAAAAATGTGTAAAGAGTAATCCAAGTTAAGACTCATTTATTTATTGTCAATATTATGCTTGAAAGATGAAATTTTATACTCTGTATGCATGTAATCCGCCGCCTTCCTTATAATTGTGTGGTTTTGTTCAGGGGTTTTCTTTGAGGTTTAACAGGAAATGCTCGCAACAATCGCCCTGTTGTCAGATACCATTTAACCAAGTCCATGAACATTTAAGAAAACTATAAAATGTAGCTAATGCAGTGGCTGGTACTTAAAGGATAAGTCCACCTTGAAATCAAATTGATGTTAACAGTAGTAGATCAAATAGAGAGACATATCAATGAAGATTTACAACACAAACAGAGTTATGAATTCTCAAAGTTTAATTTTGTAATGTCATACTATGTATACCAGATTGTCCCCATATACATGTAGTATGTGATATAAATTCCATAAATGGCAATTTTATCCCCCAAAATGAAGATGGGCTGTGATTACAAACAATGTAACTATTTAAGGAAACATATTCAACCTTCATGAACCATTAGAAAAATGAAAATTTTAATGTAGACTTCATAATCATGTATATTGTGAAAGAGCATCTCAGATGTGACATCACAAAATTAAGAACCCCAAATCAGAAGTGCATCAAACTTAAAAACACTTTACGGAAATTTGTTGAAAAAAAATTGGACAATCCTCTATTCCTTTCTTGCAATCAAAAGGATGAATTCTGCTATATTTTTTTCTTTTTGGAATTCTGATGTAATAAAGATCTGCAACAAAGTTGCATCACTGAGTATTTGTACATAAGAGCATTTTGTACATTTGAAGCCTATTTAAATAAGTACCGGTATTACTCGTATTTTGAGGACCTTTCACATCATTCCATGCAAGCCTTGTGGGCGAGTTGCAGATCGTCACTTACCCACGACAAGCTTTGAGCATGTTCAAAAGTATTTGCATGCAAATAAGACTTGCGTGTGCTCCTGCGGGAACTGCATGCATACGTGTGCGATACTGTCAATGTGGGCAACTTGCGGTAGCAAAAATAACCACTTACATTACAAGTCACGCACAAGACTTGCATGGAACAATGTGACAGGACCTTTTGGAATGTTCTATGATGTTCATGTATTTGATGTGGTAATTTTAGCATTGATACATGTATCTGTTGCAGACCAGAAATATTGCTAAAATTTGAGCCATTTAATCAGTGTAACAATGTCGAAAAAAGATTCAATATGCATGCTTATTTGTATATCATGAACAACCATTTTGAAATTGTTATTTCAAAAATCTGTATTTAGATCATGGTTTTAAGATTATGTAACCTATGGCTATGGACCTATTTATTTAATCAAAAGATGGTCATTTTCGTAAGGGAAAAGAGCTCAAAAGCACCTTGCAAAAAAGTCATTGCATGTCTTTAAAAAAAAAGGCCATTGACTTCGACCCCAATATGTGCAAAATAGGTTTTAACTGATAAAAAGTTCAAATAGTCCTCTAGTATCCCATTACAAATCAAATTGTGAAAAACAAAACTGGAGTTATATTGAAATCACCATAGAAATTAAAGGTGTTTTTATTTCAATTTACTAGATTCAATTTTCTGTTTCATGTGAATCCTAAATGAATAAATTTACTTACATGCTTTTGAATACATGTCTGATGACTCATCTTTTCGACATGAACTATACAATAGTTTCAAATTGAATGAATATCGAATGATCTGTTAGAATAATAAAACAAAATATATCCAGAATAAATTGCTAAAAATTACTGGTAACAGTGGGATCTAAGAGTCGAGTACAACTTGTTTGCAAAAAGTTTGTTATTTGTTTATTTCAGTTTGTTTGTTTGTTAATTTTTGACAAATTCAGGCCAATAGTGTCAATGGTGTTTTTCAAATATTTTTTTTAAGAAACCCAATCAGCAGTTGCCTATCAAACTAAATTTAGTAAATTACTCAACTTGTCAATAGCATAAGACAGCTCTGATGATTAACTCGTTTTATTCAAATGATTCTTTTGCCAGGGCTAGACTTGGCATTTAAAAGAACAGATGGGACAAAAATGTTCCTACATCATTCAGCTCAACAACAAATTCACTCATTTGTCTATCTTCACACTGCATTGTTTGTTAATGGAAATCTATCATATCAGTGCTATTTTAAGAAAATAACAAATATTGGATATATAACCCATTTTGTCTTAATGAAAAAGAAATGATTACATCACATTAGTCACACGAAAATCATAGTATGTACTCCAAGGGTTTAAATTAATATGATGAGGTATGTTGAGAGATTTTGAAAATGTGATTAGTCATAACAATACTATTTTTACGCAATTCACATCCTCAATAATTGCACATGGCTTTTCAGCTGTTTTATGTCAAATTGAATCATCGTATGAGGGATGAACACATGGCTTGAGTATACTAAATTCATTCTGAAAAGCAACATTGAATTAGGGTGTGTTTATGCTTCCATTGCGAGGACAGAATCAGCGTTTTCAAACGTCAATTCAAAACGCGGATCATAAACATGGTTCTGGGAGTGCTGTTTATGCTTAACTTTTCAGAGGCGAAATCACGATCTCCAGCTGGCTTCGCAGGAAAGCGAGGTCAAACTGGGCGCGCCCTTTTTCGAAAGTTTTTTTTCCAAGTGTTGTTATTACATGGAGATAACATGGAGCAATGCGACTGTATTTGCCCGCAGATTTTCATCTCACCGGAAGCATGTACCAAATGACGTCATTTAAACACGTTTACGATCGTGGTTCTGTTTATACTTCCCCAGAAAGCCTGATTCAGGTCAAACGACGTTTACAAACGCACCTTTTTGTGAGTTTACGATCAGCGTTTTGAAACAGCATTTAAATGAAAGTAAGCATGGACGCAACCGTGTTTTGGACTAATCACGTTTGGAAACGCTGATTCTGGCCTGAAAAGAGGAAGCATAAACACGGCCTAATACAGATACTAAACAATATTCAAGCTGTTTGTGACAAAAAATAATATAAATAACAGAGAACAACATTCTTTCTCACATCTAAAGGCCACAAAATGCAAAACCATGGAAAGAAATAGTTGAAAATAGATTACAAAATACCCATTTCCCACTTTTTTTTAATTTCTAAAATTATATTGATGTGACCAACTAACAGGATGAGAAAGAAAAATATATTTAGCCCGTTATACCCACTAATCATCATAAATATCACTGGAGTACTGGCATAACACTCTCTCTTTCTTCTTTTATTAAGAATGGTCAATTTATTTCTTATTCTATTTTTTATTCTTTTTATTTTCTTGTTTTATATCACTCTTTCCAGCTCTGTCACAAAGTGGGGTAAAATTTGAAGTTTCTGAGATAAATCACTGATAACTCAATTTTGTTTTCCAATTATGTGATTACTATTGAAAAATTTTCTCTTTAGAAAATGGTTTGCATATTGATTTGAGGCTGACATTTTTATTTTGATTAAAAGTTTATTTTGTTCCCCAAGCCATGGTGATATACAGTTATACATGTATTTACAAAAAAGTATTGTACTGAAAACTCAATATGATATGAATGAAAATATAAGTTTACCTCAGAATGTAAAATGGAGTAGTAATTGAATTAAATGCAAGATGTATTTTGAAGCCTTATTGTTAAACTATTTAAGGGTAAAATACAAAAATTTGGACTTTTTCAGCAGCTAATATTATTAAATATATATATATTTCACATATGTTTCAGTTTGTCGATTCATTGATTTTTTTTTTAAGTTAGCATACTGTCTTACTGGCATAAGATTTTGGTTGAGTGTACAGTTATGTGTTCAAGATGTGTATCAATTTGAGAGTGGGAGCACAACCATGAATAATTTTTTTTTTTTAAATGCCAGAATTATTAGGAGAGAATGCATGTGAAAATTTTCTATAAATGTTGTTCATCTGTTTCAATAGTTTACCGCCCAGATTCAGGTACATGTATCACTATACTAGCTATTTATCGTGTAAAATGATAAAGAAAACAAAAATCATGATGTCAGTTTAATTTGATATAATCGAACTACATAGTGTCTCAGAAGAAAAAAAAGGGATTTAAGAACTTTGCCTCTAAAAAGTTCAATGTGTGTTTGCATCGTTGGGTGAAAATCTTTGATGAGGAACTCATACAACAAACATTGATTTTTAAGAAAATTTCTGAAGGCAAAGCAGTTCATACAATCGATTAGTGCACTTTTTCTGGGACATCGAGTATATAAATTCAATGCAGGGAAAGAGTTTGGCTAAAATTCAAGCTTTGAAATAGTCCAAGGCTGCAAGAAATTATTGGCCACAAAACCCTCTAGAGCAAAATGCCCCCCAAAATTGTTTTTATTTTTATTTAGCTGTGGTGCCCTTTCACATGAATGTGAATGTTCAATAATTCAGGCCCCTTTAAAAGTGCCCTTGATGCCATTTGCTGCCTGGCTATCTGAATAATACCTTGGTCACATTTGCACTACGGCGGCCGTATGGCGAGTCGAAAACAGCCGTTTTATTAATCTTAATTCAAACCATCTATATGTAGTTGGGCAAAAAAAATTAAAACGGCTGTTTTCGACTCGCCGCACGGCTGCCGTAGAGCAAATGTGACCAAGGTATTAGCAGCCCTCTCACCAAAGTGACATTGTTTGGTCCTCCAAAATCCTACTCTGAGACCTAGAAATTATTCAAAGCAAGGATCCTACTAGATAGTGATATGTCTTTTCTACTAATGTATATGACATTCAAAATAGTGACTATTGGCAGAAATTTGGTGAGAAAAATTTGCTTGGACCAACTTTTCTGTTTTAACGGGTATTTCAACTGATGACGTTGGCAACCAACTTCAAGTGTGTTATTGGTAAAGATGTACATTGGATCAATGGACACTCCCAATGTGGATTCCAAGCCACAATTGATTTTCATCACATATTTGTTCAACAAAACAAATTTGTTAGAAGATGAAAAAGTACTTGGGAAAGGCTGAGAAATTGTACCTTCTTAATGTCACACGGTGGTTTTTGACATACTAGTACTTGTCATCGAAACGGAAATAAAAGTCGGGGTTCTCCTAAAATTCTATTTTCAGCATGTTTTAATTAAGGTTTAGTCAAAACAACTCTTCTAACACTTCAAAAACAATTTTGAATAACATTTCAAAGTACACATTTCCCATAGCCAGACTTGAAACATTCCAGATAACATTTGGAAATGTGAATGTTCTAATTTGCAGAAATCTGTCTACAGTATGTACATTCTAAAAGCCACATTTCAAATGGGAAAATACAAGCAGAACATCAAAATTCTTATTACAACAAATGAAAAAAATCCATTTGCTCAAGAGATTAACCTTTAAAAAAGATAAACTGATCCTTTGTACTATTTTCATTCAAAATAATAAATATGCTCTGAAACAGTTTTAAAAAAAATTATACACTAGTTATTTTTATTCTGGTAAATATTTATATCCAAAGGAACTGTTGCTGCGCTATAGCACCATGAGCGTCTCTGGAAGGTGTATACATGTGCTCACTAAGATATTACTATTATTATTATCAGATAAGTATTAAATCATTTTGTCTGAACATAAACTAAAGGCTATGGGTGTAAAGTTTTATCTTTATTTTGAAAAAAAAATGCCAAAATCATTTTGAAAAAGCCAAAATCATTTTGAAAAAAGTAGCAGTCTCCGCTGGGAAAAATTTTGTTATAAGTGAAAAGAAACCTATTGAGCTGAAACATGTAAATTGATTCAAAATCAAGAGCTAATGAAGACAAATGCAGTTTGTCAGGTTGGGGCACCGAAAATTCAACTATGGTACTTGTTTAACAGTCATTTAGCAAATTCTGTAAACCTAAGCAAAAAAAGGGGGGTTGAAATTGAAAAGAATCAAGAGATATCACCCCAGAACTATAAGGTGCTGATTGATATTTCCACAAATTCAAACATGTGATAGTATCCGTTCCATATCTTAATATTCCACTGATTCAATATCAGCAGCCCAAGCTTCATCTATAATTGGGAACATAACATATATATCTATGAGGGGTCTCACCTATTAAAATGAAACCATATTTATATGCCCCCCCCCCCTCCACCTGTAGATTCATCTGGCTTTTATCTGATACCTTCATATATATTCTGTAGGGCCTATATCTCTTACAGATTTCATGACCTGGTAATAGTCTAGAGAGCTTTGTCATATTTTCAGAGCAGGTGAATTTGATATTTCACATTTAAATGACTTAACACAAATGACAACCAGTCACAACACCTTGCAGAAAAAATGAAAATCACATGTTTTTACAACTTTGTTGGGTATTCAAAGCAGGACTGTTATTTAGCCTGTACATTACTGAAAAATAGGGAAGTTATTGTGCTCAGTGTATTTGACGGGACACTGCTTTATGTATCAGGATTTCATGGAGGGCACAGAAAATTAAAGATTTTCATAAAACATATTTCTTTCTGTTGCAAAGGGGGAAAGGGGTATTACAAAGGGATCCTTATTGTCACCATAATTAAACTTGTTCAGCAAAAAAATGGGTACACACTTCACAACAAAAAGCATGCTTATTTCCATACTCTCACTTCTGAAGGGGGCATAAATGGGGGTTGTTTCACCCTTTTCACAAGGGACTTTTAAAATTGCATTAATTTTGACAAAAAGGGGCACACCCCTGTGTCCCTTTTTCTCTGTTTAAATTGATTTTAATTGATGTAGGTTAAAAGTGCTAAAGTAGGCCTACACTAAACACTTTATCTACATAGGCCTGTGTATATTACAAAAGATCAGAAATGAAAAATTAAAACATACCCAAATTAATCGCTAGAGGGTATTCATTTGTCTCGCAATCTACTATGGTCAACAAGGAAATTCGTGATCACTCTCGCAAAAAGTGTTCACTGGCTTCAATCCGCAATAATGAACCTATTTAGTATACCCAAATTAGTTGAAGATTTTGAAAGAAAATTCATTCAACAATACAAATCAAATGATGTAAATACTAAATTGAAGAAATTTGCAGAGATACAAGATTAAAATCAAGATTTAAAAACCCAAATCATTCTGAAATTATGATAACATTAACACTCTGTGGAAGTGTACACAAAAATGTATGCAGGCACATGAACTTTAGGCTTGCCCTGACATCGATATTATTGATATAAGAAACATGTTTGATTATAGACTAGACACTCAACAGACACAAGAGCATCAAACAACATTTAACGTCACATTTAAACATTTGGTTGGCGCCATGAGACAACTGCAATAAATCTTTCATTGACAACTACAATCATATTATGTGCCATAACCAGCTGTGGCAAATTATTATCAACTATTTTCTTCCCCATCTTACCATACATTTTAACACAATAATATTGTTAGGTTTGAAATCCTACAACTGTTCTCTTCAATACAATTTGCACTTTTGCAGAATCATCCTTGAAACCAAACACATATTCAAAGATAGAGATTCAGGCACTAATTTACATGCTATTTTGAGAACTTCGCATCTAGCTTTCATTTGCACAATATCCATAATAATCAATATATTGAAAATATGTCTAAATACTGTCTTGTTTGGCATGTCATCTGCAGTTATCAAAAGATGAAAACCTTGACTTCACAGTAATTTGGTGATTAAATTATTAATCAGAATGTTTAAAAAAAAAACAGGCCCCATCCCTTGAAACTATATTCTCAAGCTGCAGCCAAAGTAATGTTAACAATGGCATTTCAAGCATCACAAAAAGTGACGTTGAGTGTTTTGTTTAAGTTGCATTATCATTATTGTTGCAAACTTGAAATTATACATGTAGAGATTTAGGTATTTCAGCCACTTCAATCTCTATAATATTAATATACATTCAGATCATTTTCTCTGCAGTTTGAAAAAATAAATACTTCTGTTCCAAAATATATTTGTCCACAAATACCTGGTAGAACTTAGCAGAACTATCATAGTTCATACCAAACTGAATGAGAAAAGAGAACACGACCCTGTTTGAGACTTAACATATTTCCGATCGAACGCCAATTCTAGCTTTAAAAAGGTCCAGAACAAATACAACCCTACGACCAATCCCTTCAAAGTCAAGCACCATGTCTTTAACAATGAGATGAGTGTGATACAACCCTGGACCTTTCATCGTCAATTCCCGCCATCATTTCCATCTTAGATCTACAGTGTCAAAAATAATATTTTCAGGACAAACTCTCCCCTCTCTTTTATTGTCAATGTCATTCTTTTTTTTTTCAAGCAGAGGGCAATGATGACGTTACTGTGGGCGATGTTTGCTGATGTATGGTTCAAAGATTCCCATTTTGTCTGTGTTTTCTTGGTTTGTTAACTTTGGTACATACACTGTAACTGCAAGGCCAATCACTGATAGCTTTGCAAATTTACTTGTGCATTGATTCTTTACCTTCAAGTCACATTACCGAAGAAAATTGAGACTAATACTTCATCACAAATGTGGTCTAAGAAAAATGAAAACATTATTTGACCATGTATTTGGGAATATTCCTAGGTCAACATAAAAACATTCATTTGTCAGATTTATCTACAGGTAAATCGGGAAAATATTAATATTTTTTCTGGGGCTTCTTTTGAGCTTTCAAGACCAAATTTGCCACATTGTACTAAAGTTTACATTGGATCCAATGTGAATTTCAGGGGCGCTCGCCCAGAGCCCCCAT
Organism: Lytechinus variegatus; assembly: GCF_018143015.1. Taxonomy (NCBI): domain Eukaryota; kingdom Metazoa; phylum Echinodermata; class Echinoidea; order Temnopleuroida; family Toxopneustidae; genus Lytechinus; species Lytechinus variegatus. The sequence continues at coordinate 4,860,149 of NC_054753.1, forward strand.
GTAAGTTTCTCCCTGGTCAATGTACATGTATATGCTGTATACAACATTCATCGAGACAAGTTTCTATGTTTCTATAGTTTTTCTTCTGATTCTCATTTTTCACACATTTTTGCAGTGGGGCTTGTCAGTCAAACACAATCAAGAAGCAGAAGTGGCAGAGGGCACATAAATTCATGGACTTCTTTTAATGAAACAGTATTTTTCTCACTTTTCAGTACTAAATACTGAAAATCAGTACTACTTGGCAGCTCTGGATACAGCAAGGACCAATATCCTTCATCATGAAGATTGGACAATCTCTATATGGATCAGTCTCTATCTTCATGTATCTCTAATTACAAAAACTGCATACTTTGTGTCTGTTCAATCCTGTGTTTATCTCATCCTTATTTATCTGTCATCCTTTACCACATCCCATAAGCATGTTTGCTCAAACTTGTACACTTATTGGTATAATTAACCACTAGCAGATAGTCATTCCATTCAGGGATACAGTATTTGTACTTTAAAGGTGAAGAATAAATCTAAGGATATTCAAACTGTGATTTAATTAGTATGATGGGGGGACCTAACGCTACGCACTTTGTTTTCAAACAATAAAAACTGTCCCAATTTTCACATTTCAACAAATTATATTTCACTTATTTGTGGCAAACATTCTAAAGATCATTAATCAAGAGGAAAATATCGCAAAACTCACTAATACGAAAATCCCGCCATGTTTTCCAAACACCTCTTGATTTTGCCGCCCGATGTAGAAGGAGTCATAAAGCTACGCACTCAATTTATCATGCAAAAAATAGTATTTCCTGTGCCTCAGTTTCTAAAATAAATTCAAATTATTATAGGATAAAATGAAATTAAAGCGAATATAACTCCAAAATTCCAAACAGTTGTTGGTTTTCTCTGCATTTAAAGATTTACGGCAGCCTCTGTAGAAAAAATTGAATAGGAATCGTTCGTCATTCTGCAGTCACAGTTCCACACACAGAGTGCGCATTTGCCATAAAAACTGCATGCGCGATGAGTGGTGCGTAGCTTTAGGACCCGCGCAGCTTTAGGACCTCCTACCATACAATATTAATTTAGTAGTTTCTCATTTATGAAGTCTTGTACCATGGCAATTGGACATAATAGCTAGTTTTCGCAAGTAACGGGATGAATTCTACAACATGGCAAAATTTATTGAAAATGCCGGTCAAATCTGAACAGCAGAGGTCTTTGTCGAAAATTGGTGAACCCGGACGACTGATGGTGTAAGTTTCGGAGCAGACGAAAAATTGCAAATATGTTGTTTGTCCAGAGTCTCAGACGACACACTAAATTTTGACAAAGACTGCTTTGTCATGAAGGGAATTCGACAATAGATTATCTATGTCCCAGAAAGGGTCTGCGTAGTGGTTGAGAAAGCTCCCTATTCTGCCAACGATGTAGGTCTTTTCCATTCTTTTGGATAAAACTGAATGGGAGGGGGCACAGTTTTACAAGATTAAGATTGCACTATCCCCCCCCCACACACACACACACATTCTTCCCTAAACTGAGAGGGAGTTTCCACCTCCTAAAAAGAAACGTTAAAACGTAGTTTTTTTTTCATCCACGTCACGCGTACATGGTTCATAGGTGTAACCTATTCCTCCATAATGTCCTCTGGAATCTGGACCCACCTTTCTCTGCCTGCGCTCTTTTAAATATTCTTGTGCATGTCTCAATAGATCATTTTATGTGGTTCATCATTTCTTGGAAAAAAAATTGTCAGTTACTGCTGATGTGACACAAGTTATCTTTCATACATAAACACCACCACCATTAAAGATCACTACAGCGTGTCCATGATACAACCGACCTACATCCCAAGATATCTTGAACAGACCAGACTGGTGGTATGCACAGTTGTCCTGTCTGTACCCAGGCCGTCTACCTTCAACTTGAACACCAGGTGTCCACCTGTAGGAGGCTCTAGCTACTACCCTATTCACACTGGACTGAATTTCGAAGAAAGAACAAGCACTGGAAAGGATTCCAGTGAATTCACAATATGGGCCATGAAAAAATGTCAGAATCTATGTATTTCTAATGATTGTTTTTATTTTTGGTGATCAAACTTTAACAAATATGACAAAAAACAGTGTCCACTTTTCATTCACTTTTCATGAGCAATACTCTTGTAAGACACTTAAGACATATTTATATACAGAAGTGTCTCAGATGATTTTAGTAGTAAGAATGAGGGTTCAATCTGCAATGCACCCCCCCCCCCCCCTGTTTTATTGTCTGAAAATTTTCAAACAATTTCACTGATGAAATAGGCAGTAAAGATCAAAGAAAACTTATTGCTTTATTTTCATATTCCAGCCAGTGTTCTTTTCCCAGTTATATTGTTCTAAAATTACTTAGAATATATTTTCTAATTTATATAAGAATCCCACATGCTTCATAATCTCATGCACCATTGCCATAAAGAAAATCAATGTTTGTCTAAGACTGAAGAAAGCATTTAGTTTGGTGGGAGATAAGCATGTGGTGTACCACAAGGAAGTACTGCTGGTCCTGACCTGTTTGTGAGAAAAAAATTGCCAGAAATAAACCCACTTGTTCTCAATTATTACATAATAGAAACCTTCATGAGTTTATCACCTTTCAAAACTCAGTTTCTTTATTCAGTCACAGATATATCACTTTATACAGCAATAGATCACTTTCCAACAAACGATTTCAATTCATATTGTGATCTAAATTTCTTACAAAGTTTGCTGTGTCTTTTTTCCTCAGAAAAATACTAATATCTCATTTTTGAAAGTATACAATTCAGAAAACAAACAGACTTTCCCTTTTGCAATACTATAGGCCTTTATCCTGCACTGTTAGTTTCACCTACAACAAGTGATGGTGATCCCAAATCAAAAGAAAAATGAACCTCACTCTATATTCCATGGCTGAAACTTGAACTCTGAATCAAAACTGGAGCTAAAATTATTTTTATACCAGCATTCCATACTCATAAGACTTATGCTATCACCGTGAGCTGTCGTTTCTTGCTGACATCACAGTTTGGCGTCTGATGCAGGTTCATTGAGCTCTCTCTACATATGTTATGCAGGTGAAGACTTATACCCCTTTCATAAACCTATCCTCCAATTAGCCGCCTAAGAGTAATGCGGATAATTCAATAAAAATTGTGGTCATAAACTCTGAAAATAATCCGCACTATTTTTACGAGCGCCCGTCCTGAAAAAGGAGGATAATCTTCATGGCAATTGCACACACACACACACCCCCTCCGATGCGGTTGCGTCGGAAAAGGGTGACCTTGTGACCGCTCCATGGCAATTATCCGCATTTAGAAATGCGTTCATAAAGTCAAAATCTGGTCCCGATGCTGCTGCGGATAATTGCAGCATCAAAATAAAGCGGATAACTCTGGTCCTCCTCCGATTTTACGACCAAATTATGCTGCTATTAGCCACATAATTGGGTTTATGAAAGGGGTATTAGTACTGAGTGAAATACTGACTGCTGCTTATAATGGGGTATCTACTTCAGCATAGGAAATACAGGAGGGTGATCGACGATGTTGCCCCCATTACAGTCCAATTACACCTAAAATTCCTAAAATGGCGTGCCTTTGGGTGGCAATTTTTTTCTAGATTCAGCCCAAGATCTGTAACATACATAAGAACATTAAGATAAAGAACATTCTGCATATATTATCATGATTTTGTTTGTAGAGTAGCCCTTCAAATAAAGGAATTAGCCCCCCAAAACATCAACTACCTCAATTTGAAAATACAGCCCCTAGAATATAAAAAATTATTACCAACAATTACATTATTACACAGGCAGCTTCTATCAAACTCCATCAAATGAAATCATCCTTCTCACATACCATTTCAAGAGGGTTAAAGGTAGACAAAGACAGTTTTTTAAAATACATGTTGGCTTTTGGTTTTGTTTCATGGCTGCTAGAAAGGGCTTAAAAGTACTGTAATTTATTACATCGAACTCTTTACATGGCATAGAATTGTGCTCACTGCTCACTTATAAGAAATTCATATTTTTTTTCTATTTTTCATAATCTTTAAAAATAAATCTACTCTCAGATGTAATTATTTTACATGTTTTAGAATCTTCAAGTCAAATGTGTTCTTCACAGTAATCAGTTTCATTTCAACACAAAACAGCTTCCCAACCAAAGCCAAGAACCCATGAGATTATATCAAATCTTTGAAAAACAGCTTGCATCCCAATTTTCTTGTTAGGCAGACATGTAAATAAGTACATTTTTATTATTCTAATGCTAGAAAACACCTCAAAAGAGGCCAGCAGACTGCATTCAATTTCATGAAATTATATTATTTTCAAGTCAAGGATTTCTGAATTTGACTTTATTTGACTTTTGCTCTCTCTGTCTAGTTCTTCATCAGCCTGAGTTTGCTCATACTTGGTCATTTTCAAACGTGAGTGACACGACAATCGGAGAGGTTTAAGGGCTCATATCTTCAAACTTAAAGGTTATGAATCAATCATGACTACTATATTATATACAATGTAGGACTGGCATGGGCCACTGCGATTTTGATTTGAATTCAACAATTCGTTTAGTAGATATGATTAAAAAACGGTGCGTGAGTGACACGACAAATTTTGGACATGGGTTTCTGACCACTAAGACATATGGTTGGATTCGTGCCCAAGTAGTTGTCATGGAGTACTGTGAGTACCAGTAAATCTACATAAATAGTGTACCTATCTAATACATATAGTCAAAATCAGTCAAACCTTCTCTATGGAAAATGGTACCCTCCCATATACCGTGAGTGACACGACATCCAAAACGTGAGTGACACGACAAGTGCAAAAATACAACATTTATCTCAACATTGAAAGTATTTTTTGCATGATCTAGAAGAGTAAAATACCATTAACCAAAAAACAAGCTTAATTACATAATAACTGCTTTCTTTAAAGTTCATAATATGTCATCCTGATTTTTATTCTTGGTTTATGGTCATATTTGCCCATCAACTAACATTCCCTATACCATACGACATTGTCACACTAGGGCTTCTACCACTCTCCTCTTTAGAGGAGGAGGGGACACTTGAAGGAGGTGTTATGAGGTCTTGGCATTGACATCAACTCAAACATTCTTTTTGTGGCCTGATATCATTCAAAACTTTAACTCTTTCTCCCTATCTGTATATGAAAGTTTACAGGTTCATACAATTCAGCATCCACAACGGACGGAATAATTTTTCCTTGTAAGAAAGGTATTCTCAATAGTCACTAACATCATCTGGCATGGTCTGGTAGCCAATGATGTCATGTATGACTCCTTTTTCTTGAAATATTGGATTACAATATTATCCTCCTTTAATATTTTAGGCATTGTCCAAATAGGACATGGCAGTTTCAATGTTTTTTTGGTACCAAACCCCAATCACGTTGCTGCACACTTCAGATGGACTATCAGCAAATCCTTGAGAAACTTGGGAATTCATCTCAACAAGCATAGGTTTTCTCCTGAACACTGCTTGTATGTGGACCCTCCCAAGGCAGTACATGTACTGTAGGCACTGTACCAAAATTCAGAGCTATGCTTTTAGCTGGAATCTTGTAAGCACCTTTTCATTGCTAATTATTTGATCATATACCATACCATGGGAATCCAGGGAAAGCCACAAGGTGAAAGACGCAGTCAGTACCTGATTCTTGCAGTCTGCTACTATTACATAACAACTACAAGTTATTAGCCTTTCCTTTTCTAAGCCCTTGGATGTCACACTAAAATCCAATTCAGCATCCGAACCAGGCTCCCTTTATACCTCAATAGCTTTTTCCCCTCGAGGTCCAGCTCTGTTCTTACCAGGGTACCCCCCCCAAAAAAAAAAATTGATCTACTGGTACATGGCAACCCATCCAAAGTTGCTCAAATTGGTTGGGACTTGTTGGGACCTACATGAACATGCATCATTTTGTTGTAATGAATATGTGTAAATGCAAACCTGCTCTGAACACACATTGGCCCGCTTACGGTAATTTGCTGTTCAGACCCTACATGTAGTTAATCACTAGCGGTATGAATGGTGGCCGAACAAATAATGATTTTGAACTTGGCATGTAGCTGATTCAAGCAATATCCAAAATGTTCTATCAAATCTCAGTACATTCTCACCTGAAATGTTTATGTTTTCTTGCAAATTTGTTTATTTCATGTCCTGGAATACCAGCTTTATGGCAAATGAAAAGGTTGATTTAATCAATCAGAAGGAAAAGAAAAATATTTTCTTTTCCGAATTTGAAAAAATGTTTGGTGTTCATGGTGATCTCTTATATCTCATGTACACTACTTTACCACTAAATTTCTTCAAATTTAAAAAAAGGATCCCTGACTTTTCTAAAGCTCTATGAGTATAACAAAGAAATAACATTGCTCAAAAGAAAGGTGAACTTTCTGTTCATTTCTGTAAATGGAGACAGAGAATGTTCGAGTAATACCTACATGTAGGTATGACTTGAAACATCACCATCACCAACCCTTTATGCATTGTAAATATGTCCTTTGCTAAAGTATAGTGGTTTTTCTCTTGATACATTCATAATTTTGTGTTGATTGATTATGTTGTTATATTCTTAATCACAGTACATTCACCATAATATGAATTAGGATCCGAGTCTTCACACCAATGGAAAATTGTCAGGATTTTTAAACCAAGGCAACCACGGAGAGGAGAGAAAATAGATGAACTCAAATGTCAAATTCAATATTTCCATAAAAAGGAGTAAAATTAGGAAGATGGAGGAAATTATTAGCCTAAAATAGGCCTAAATGATGTCAGGAACAACATTTTGACTGTATCCCTGGTAAAGCGCTTCAAAAATTACTGGATGTCCTTTTTTATACACAATATAATACCGTGAGTGACACAACATTTCGTGAGTGACACGACATTGTGAGTGACACGACACAACTTTAACAGTTAATTTTAGCTTTACCTTAACACATTGGACCAAGTAACTTTATATACAATAAGGTACAGATAAACTGTATTTGCTCCAGTACTGGGATAAATTGATTATCAGAATACACAGCTCTAGAAAACTTTATGCATTTAAAACGTGAGTGACACGACAACCAGTTTTGAAAACTTCGAAACAAATTTTTTTTCAGAAAAACACTTCACAGAATTTTTTTTTGCTATTTAGGAGTTAGATACAATACACAGCTTGTATCTTGCCAACAAATGTGCTTCTAATACAAATTTTATATTGTGATAGGCAATATGTGAATTTTAATGCAAAAATCAACATTTTGTAACATTTAATTTCCCTTGCATAAAATTCACTGTATCTCAAGACATAATTAATACTTTTATGTAAATGAAATGGAAAAATATACTTTAAGATGTCTAGTTTCAAAAAACATTGATGCCTAATGATTTCTACCAAGTTTTAATTTTCACCCTCATGTCCACTTTTGTTTGAAAATGACCACTTGCAATGCTATTCCAATCAGGAGGCAAAAAATTATTTTTTGAGGCTATATATTTTTCACAACCTATACTGCCTAAATTTAAAACAACGAATAAGCTTTGAAAATTGCAGTAGAATGGGAATATTTCTGGGGCTCTTATGATCATTTCGGGGATGAATTGCTCCAAGCCCCTAATTATATTTCCATACCAATATCAGCCTTCTTTGGAATTAATCAAAAGATTTAAGAAATCTCTATAATAAAGCCCATAGGTGGCAGGCGGAGCATGCATGTTTTGGGTTTCACACTTGAATAGCATGCAATGGTATGCTATCCTGATCCAAATCCACACCAGAATGCCTATGCACTTGTTAATTAGCAGGATAATTCACAAAGTAGATCACTATTCTGCAAATAATTCTATGCTGACTTTGGATAGCAATATAATAATATAGGGTACTTATATATTGCGCACATATCCACCTTGTCAGGTGCTCAAGGCGCTCCTATATTACCAGGCTAAGCTAGGTGTTCAGAGCGCACACAGCTCCTTAAAGCCTGTGTATAACTTTGGTAAAGGGTCAATAATGTGATTGATAATCGAATATCATCTAATATGACAGTTTTACTGAAGCGTAGAGACCATTAGATATTTTTCCAACTGCACTTCTCTGAGAAAATTTCAAATATTCAAATCTTGGATATATAGCGCCCTCTCTCGGCGATGCTTGTTTTAAATTTAAAAAATGGGCATTCAAGCACTTATCTTATAAATTTAGTGATTAGATATCCAAAAGTTACAGACTAAGAACATATCTTGAAAGTTTCAGCCCATTCCATGATTTGGAATAGGATTTAATTGAAAGACAAAAACACACAGATATTTTAATTTGATCGGGTGACCCGATCAAGTTAAATTTCCACTTAAAATCGCAAAATTTATCCTGTAAAACACATTTTCATTTCATATCCTCCACATCATAACTGTTATAGGGCATATCCATTCATATTAGCTAGCAATGAATTGGAATAGTGATAGGTGCATTTTGGTGGATTTACCAAAACTATACACAAGCTTTAAGGAATTACTTCCTACCAGTACCCATTTACCTCACCTGGGTGGAGTGCAGCAAATTGTGGATCAGTTTCTTGCTGAAGGAAATTACGCCATGGCTGGGATTCAAACCCACGACCCTCTGTTTCAAAGTCCGGAGACTAATCCACTGGGCCACGACGCTCCATAAAGATTAAGCCAATAAAATATCCCACTATGTTATTCATCCCTCTATTATGAGTGATCTTTAGAATCAATCATTGTTCTAATAAGGATAATTTGATGGATCAGAAATAGTGTTATAGAAGCAAGTTTTCTCTGAGCAAAATTTTGGAATTTTAGTGACAAGGCTTTATAGGACAAGCCCTCATAACATGATTTCATTTTTTTCATCAAGAAAGAAAATTCTTGATATCAGGAAATATATTAGAATGGCTTGCCATAAGCCAGTGCCACTGAAACCTTGTAAGTCGCTAAGCGAAAAACTTTCTTTTTTGAAATATTGAATTTGTTAAGGACTTTTCATCTTAGTTTGATGCTCAAGGCGTTAAAGAATTACAGAAAGGAAAAATAATACATGGCAAGTTCAATACATATATGGTTGTCTGTCAGAAAACAGCATTATACAGGTACGTCTTCGGCTTGCCCCTGAAGGTGGTTGCAGATGTCTGGGTTTTCAACCCTGTGGAAGGGAGTTCCACGGGGTCGGCACCCGGAATCCCCCCATGATTTCTTTGAAACTAGGGCTTGTGCAAATAGGCCTTCTCTCTTTCCCTTATAGCTAGCTGTAGCAGCCTTGCTTCATGAAGAGTGCAGTAGAGAAGCCAAGAACTAGATATTGATTTGCCCTAGAAAATATTCTTGATGTGCAATAACAATATTTTTTCTCCCCAGAGACATCAAATAGAACCGCCCTTCACGAGAAACCAGGTCATGGGTGGCTGAGTGGTGATTATCACTATAATCATTACAATCATTAAGAATTAAACTCATGTTCAGGCGTACATATCTCTTTCTCTCTCCCTGTCTCCCTCCCTCTTATCCCCTCCATGATCCCCCTCTTCTACACACTGTCTACTTTTCTTTTTCTCCTACTCTTTTTCTTTATGCCATTCTAGCAACCATTGGTTGTTAATTGTCTTAAGGCGTTTATTGTTATATTATTGAATTCTATTATTGAAATGTACATATATTGTAAATGTGTACTAAATCAAATTTAAAACAAAGGAAACTTCATGTAATTCAGCCCTTGGGCTGCCATGTGATGTTTTCAATAAATAACATTTTCCTACTACTACTACTACTACTACTACTAATAACAATATTAACGTGACGTATAAAGCGCCAAATTCACTCTGCAGAGTGCTGAAGGCGCATAAAGAGCTTAGAGTTAAATAAAAAAATTAGAAAGATTTTTTAAAGTATTGACAGAGATACATTTTTTTTATGTCTTCAGGAAGGCTATTCCACAAAGTGAGGCATGCAAAAGCAAATGATCTCTCCCCCAAGTTTTACTACTGGGCAATTCCACATGGGAGAGGGTAAAAACAGTAAAATTCAAAATTAATAATATGCATCTGAATGTGAATGTCCTTTTTACACAAAACCTTATATTTTAAGGAACTGAAAACCTTTTTCAAATATCTGTTACGGTTTTTGCGGAGCAATCTTTTGAATTTGATGACCATTTTCAATTAGAGAACATGTATTTTACATTATTTTGGATAAATTTGATAACTAAAAAAATATTTTACAATTTTGGTTCAAAATCATCTAATGTTGTGTGTGAAGGTGTAATAATTACCAGTAGCAAATGTCTTTATCATGGGTATTTTCAAATTTCTCAGAGAAAATTTTGCAATCTACTACAAAAACGGATGTAATTCCGTTACCATGAAACTGAAAAGTTTTTCCTATGAACTAAATACTTGCTTGAATTTTATATAATTCTGAATTCTCTGATTTCATGTGACTTGCTAAAGACTGAGCAACATTTTTTTGAAATATCATTTCTAATTCTGCTGTAACTGTGGTAACGGAATTACATGGTAACGGAATTACCATTATCATATCTTTAAAGGGGTGTGCGTTAGCCAATTTTGTTCCAATGGCATGTTGATATCTTAGCTGTAGATCGCAGTTATAAACATTAAAAGCCTTCTGATTAGTAATTACACTCCAAATCAGGATGAAATTATACAATTATTTGACAACAAGTCCCATTCAATATGGCCTGAGTATAACATTCAGAAAAAGGGCAAGATAATGTACATTAGCATCAATAAAGTATATTGATGGAGCATACAATGTAGGTGAATGCCTTACAAAGGATTAATGGGCAATCAATTCTTGGGGAGGAGTAGAAAAATGATTATGCAGGATGATCTTAACAAAATTCTCATTCAGATTGATTTTGCAAAAAATGTCATTGCCAAATACCAGTTCTAATGAGATCCAAAATACTGGATGCACAATCACGAAGTGACCATGTTCACTGTGTGTGCCTTGGAAAAGAATGGCATTCCTTTTTTTTGTAATTGCCTCTGATCAATTCACCCTCAACAGACTTAATGAACTTTTCAGTAAAAGAAATTCAGAGACGGCTGGGAGTATTTCTCTGCTTCAAAGAAATGGGTATAGTTTTCAGAAGGGACCGCCTACTAATTTAAGCGATATCTTCTGTGTAACTGTCCTTGCAACGGAAGATTGGATATTCTTTGCAACAAGCCATGGTGAGGGACCAGACTCTGGCATTGATTGGCGAACAGTGTAGCGAGCAGTAAAAAGTAATGAGTGGAAAAGATTGAAGTGAGATCCATAATTTACAGATGTTACGAAGAATCACATGCCAAAAAATCATACTAAATCTTTATACAGATGACATTTCCAAAAGTAAGGTGGATTTGACAGATATTCAAGATGCCTTAATTAGCACCAAACCAATAATGTGCTCCACCCCTACATGTATGCAATGGATGCTCAGAAACATGCAAAGTCAGCATCATTCAATAATCACTGCTTCACGGATAAAGTGAGTAACGACGATGACCCTTCAAGTGAGGATGATACACAGAATGTGAACACTTCTCTAAGGAGAGGATGGTGATAATATTGAGACCAACAAAGTCATTAATAACAAAACATCTGAGAACAGCAACATAACTCAGTTTGAAATGGGTAGAAATGTATGTACAGCATTCTGCTGTGAGAGAAATGCTATTAAAGAGACAGTGGTAGTATTCTCATATACATGTACATGTACATTCTCATATAAAATGAAATATTTTATCTCTATTAAAATAAGTGATATAAAATCACCTAAAATTCGTTCCGAAATGGTATTCCAATAACCATTTTGTCTTTGTTTTATCTCTGTGACACAAACTTATTTTTTAACCAATTTGTAATGAGAAAGGCTGTTTTTTGTAGCACTCATCTCATTCAACCAATTAAAAGCCTTTCTGCCATGAGTTTTGGCAAATGAGTGAGATGGCATTAAATCAAATTCTGTGCCTACAGGGATTTAATTGAAAAAAAATGAACAAAAATATGAAGTCAATATCACATCATTTTGTACTTCATTTCATTTCATAAACAACATTAGTCAATAAAAATATTTGAAATATTTCTTTAATCTACAAGAATAATGTTAGAGTAGTACTTTAATGATTAAATGATTTATCATTTTCCTTTATTCTTATTTCAAAGTCTTGAGCGAATTGACCTAGAAATATTGCTGAAATTGAAAATGTATAGAGAGAATACATGTAGCCTCCACCTTATTTGCAGTTCTTTTTTTTTCTTCAAAGGAAATTTGGTGCAGGCACATCATCTGTGATGCAATGATTGGATACGCGATAAACATGTCTATATCCTAGGCACTGCTTTGTCACATATCTTTAGAGACGGAAGATAAAAATGCATCTCGGATAAATTTTCATATTTTATATAAAAGATAAAAATTTTAATATAATAAAAAAAAATCATGGCCCAAGAAAACCAACTAATTTCATGAATATGACATAAGATCATCAAATCACTGCAGTTTCTTAGGGTCACAATTGGGAAATACATCTGTCAGGAAGATGTCCGATATTGACTTCATACTCAGATCTGCTATAATTGCAGTCCTCAGTGAGCTACATATAGACAGAAAATGAATCCTTACCTTTAAAAAAATTAGATTGGTGCACTGATTAAGAACCAATTTGTTGCTTAGTTGTCCACAACATTTTTTCAAGATGTAAATGTCAACACTATTTTCATGAGGTTTCAGCATTGTTTCTTGTTTTCAAATCATTTTATTGAACAACCAAATAGAAAGTTTTCAGTTTAACTGTTTAAAAGATGCCAATTGTATGTGAAACTATGTTTCTTTTGAGTATTCAAATACTTTAGAATATCTTAAACTATCATCTACACAAATCTTTGACTAAATATGCAGATCTGATAACATGCTGTCCTCAGTTTTTGTAAAATTCCTAATGTGTATACGTATGGCTGTAGTCCATGTAATTCCGTTACCATGATTACTAGTGATGATTTTTGGCCTTTACATAATTCTTTCCATCAGTACAGGAGGCAAAAAGTGGCTAGTAAGTCCTAATACCCCTAAAATTGAAAATGAACTAAAATTTAATTACCACTGATCCCTAATATTTTGTAAAATCATGTTTATTCATGGTAGAGCCACCTATTACGTACTATATTCTTATATTTTATTTGATATTAGAGATGTGAAGTACTTAGATTGTGTTAAGTATTAGAGAAGAATGTATAAACAAGCTTTATTGAGGCATTTCACCAGTCCTAAATGCCTAAAAATATAATTTTCCTTCCCAAATGTCAGAGGCGTAATTCCGTTACCATTATGTGTAATTCCGTTACCATGTACTTGCCCTAAAGAAAGACCAATCATCAAAATTTGTTGATGATATTTGTGAATAAATTACTTTCAAAATAAAGTTGACATTATAATGAATTGAATCAGACATTAACTTGGAGCTAGTGTGTTGTAGATTTCAGAGAAACTTTTACTAAACTTTGTGTTAAAAAGTTACTCATTTCTCTGGTAATTCCGTTACCATAGCACATATCCGTCATTCACATCTGAACGTGTGAGGGGTTTTCTAAAAATCTTGGTTCAGTATATAGCACTAGTGGCCATGCATAGTATTAGGTTCAGAAAATTTGAAAATATTGAGATATCTGGATGCTGTGAGCAAAAATAACAGCAAAATTTCTCTGATTTGTAATTCCGTTACCATGGAATTGCCCAACTATTACTACTACCACTACTGCAACCATACATATGAGAACTGGGGCCCGTTGCATAGAACTTTTTACCTGAGAAAACTCAGGTTGTTTTTACCGGAGTTTTTGGCCTGTGCTAAAGTCAATGGCAGAAATCAGACTAACCTTAGTTTTCAGTTTTACCAGAGTTTTCTCAGGTAAAAAGTTTTATGCAACAGGCTTCAGGTTTAGAATTGTGTGTTAGACCCCTTCTCAATATCATTACCATCCTAAAACTAGTTTAATGGAAACTAGTTTAACGTGTAATGAGAATGGTCGAAGCGATCTTCAAAACAGGTTCGGAAAACCAACTCGCGATATAGTTTTCAAGATCGCTTTGGCCTCGTTACACTGGATTTAGCGTAAGTTCGAACACTTCATTATTCAGGTAGCGGTCTTCGCAGATGTTGTGTGTAGAATGCCTACACTGCGGTTTCAAATTTCAGGCGAAAGATCACTTTCAATGAAGAGGCCGTAAAGTGATTTTGAAAACCACTTTCGGGTGATCAAATGGGAATATTGTCCAGAAAACTAGCTTTTAGGATTGTAATAAGAACAGTGTCATACATATCTGGCAAAAGTCTGTATTATAAGTTCTTTATGTGCCCCAAATACATTGATCCATGTTGAATCATCAATGATACTTCAGAAAATTTATGTGTAATCGAAGGGGTTTTGAACATGCAACTTCATCACTTCTGGGGCCCCCGTTGCATAAAACTTTTTACCTGAGAAAACTCAGGTTGTTTTTACCGAAGTTTTTGCCCTGTTTTAAAGTCAATGGCAGAAATCAGACTAACCTTAGTTTTCAGTTTTTACCAGAGTTTTCTCAGGTAAAAAGTTTTATGCAACAGGCTGCTGATGTTCTGTTTCATCGAGTAGAGCACACCTTTAAACAGGGATAAGACTCGCAAAGAAGCTCAACAAAATGTTAATTCTTGTAAAGCATTCATTGTTACAAAACATTTGACACGTTTCAAGGCACAAAACCTGTTTAGCCTCTTTATGTATGGTCAACAAGGCAAAAATCAAACCAACCAGTATTCTTTGTATAAAATAGAATTGTTTCAAAAAGGAGGAAGCTCGCTTTGAGTTTTGTGGTCCCAAACAGTTAGCTAGCTCATCTCTGATCTTGGTCAGGAGGATTTAAAAGGACATCTTCTATTTTTGTTGTTGAGTATTAAAATTGGAAGAGGTGTATGCTAAATTCTTTATACCTAAAAGCTCAACTGCTTTTGCTAAATGCCTATAATGCTAATACTCATATGACTGCATGTCTATGCATTTTATACACATGCCTTCATAAGATGCAAATATAGGCCTTTTTTCTTACACTGTACAGACGCACTCTGAAATAAGTAACAATATCAAACAACGTCTTTATAATATATTTATCATTGTTGTGATACACAACATGTTATAGCATCTTGTAAAGGTTGGTCTCATCACGGACCTATATGAGGCACCAGTAACCTAGATTCCATCATGTCTACAGGCATCCTCATTTTTAATTTGTGATCATCGCTGAATAACGACCTTGACTTCTTCTTCATCTTTAATTCGTCATCATAGTCTGATCCACAGACCCATTGAATCAAGAAGTCTGATATTGATATCAGATTAATATGCCTACAGCATAAAGAAAACGATGAGATATGAGGAAAAGATTTCAGTACACAAATATCAGGTGCTAAGTGTGTGACTTGGCATATCAACCTTTCTTTCCTGAACCATGTTTTGCTTATAAAGCTTACATTAAATACTCTCCTCGGCCTCCCCCCCCCCCCCCCCCCCCCTCCAGGCCTCCACACACATTTAAGGGAGGAAAGGTAAACTTTGAACAATTTAACGATCTCGAGGCCTACTTTCACATGAGCATATGGGTTCTCCTTCTTCTCCTCCTCCTCTTCTTCTTAGTGCACTAATTTAAAAACTCAGACTGGTGCAGACAGCCCTATCGAGAGACAAAGTCGTAACCATCCCCACAGTATTGATATTGATTGATCTATAAGACCTTTTTATAGCATCTGAATGCTTTTACCGCTATTTTTATTCATCGTTTCAGTATACCGGTAGGTTACTTTGTCTTTTTGTCTTTTTTTCATCCCTAATTTTCTTTATAAAAGCAGATTTCTTTATACGAGGAAAAGAAATGGTGGAGGTCTTTACCTCCAAGTCCATTGGATGAAACTTTTCTACCTTCAGCAAAATTTATACTTGACTCCCCTTCAAATATTGCTCATCCCCTATAATTGAAGCTTCCATTTTTCATCTATTTCAAATTTCACACCATCGGCAAAATATGGGAGTGTAGCTGTCACAATCGGGTTAGTCAAATTACGACAGGAAACATAGTTTGGTCTCCTGGTTCAATTCGTCTAATCAAGATCATTGGACACTTCCTCATAGTGAAGTAAAATGTAATATTGAAAAAGTATACCCACTTGATATGAAATATTTATATATGTTGTGTCATCAAATCCAAGACAGGTATTTATGGTAAGGTTATAGCTACTAGTTCACTGTTAAGTCAACATACATGTATAGGCCTACTCAGTCATTACATAATCAATTTTAAATAACAGTTCCTGTATAGTGCATTTATGATTAACGTCTCTATAGGTGGTTTCAAACCGCCTCGATCACAAGAATCCCCGTTAAATTACGAGAACTTTTTAAGGCTAAAAAATACCCGTTAATCATTCCTGCATTCACACCGCCCCGAAACACATCCTTCGGGATAAGTTCCCGTAGTTACGAGCATGCGCAGTGTGGTCTGATAAGCAGGCAAGGCGGGAGATTCAAAATCACTAGCCCAGCAGCCACCCACGCCGCCGCGCCCAACGACACGCTGGGATAGAAGTTCCCGTAATTTGCTTTCACATCGCCAAAATACCTGCGACCTTGGAAAAATCCCCACGAAAGTTCTCGTAATTTGGCCAACTACCTACTATTTAGCGGGTATTTTCTTTCGGGGAAATTACGCGTAGTTTGCTTTCACATTACCAAAATACCTGGTATTTTCTGATCGGGGTAAATTTCCCGATCAGAGAATACCTGGAACTGGCGAACTTCGAGGCGGTCTGAAACCACCTTATGTGCTTCAAAAGCATTGTTATTACCCCAGCTGTAGCTCAAGCAGCCTTCAGGCGCTCAGTGCATTTAAAGGGGTGGTCCGGGCTGAAAGTATTTATAGCTTAATAAATAGAGTGGAATTCACTGAGCAAAATGCCGAAAATTTCATAAAAATCGGATAACAAATAACAAAGTTATTGAATTTTAAAGTTTAACAATATTTGGCGAAAACAGTCGTCATGAATATTCATCAGGTGGGCTGATGATGTCACATCTCCACTTGTTCTTTTGTATTTCATTATATGAAATTAGGTTTATTCAATTTTTTCCTCCAAGAACTAGACAAAGTGGATTGACAACTGATTTTAGTGCATTAGATATTTATTGCTGCATCTTATTTCATAATAAGGGAGACATATTATTCACAAAAATATGAAATAATGAAAAAAATATGATTTTATGTAATAACATAACAAAACAGAAAGTGGAGATGTGACATCATCAGCCCACCTAATGAATATTCATGACGACTGTTTTCACAAAATATTGCTAAACTTAAAACTTCAATAACTTTATTATTTCTTATCCAATTTTGATGAAATTTTCGGCATTTTGCTCAGTGAATTCCACTTTATGTATTACGATACAGATATTTTCAGCCTGGACCACCCCTTTAAGGAATAAATTCCTGCCAGGTACTCATGCACCTCACCTGGGTTG
The DNA here is from genome assembly GCF_018143015.1 of Lytechinus variegatus. Lineage (NCBI taxonomy): Eukaryota > Metazoa > Echinodermata > Echinoidea > Temnopleuroida > Toxopneustidae > Lytechinus > Lytechinus variegatus. The sequence continues at coordinate 4,877,764 of NC_054753.1, forward strand.
AGTGCAGCACAATGTGCAAAAATGTCTTGCTGAAGGAAACTACGCCATGGCTGGGATTTGAACCCACGACCCTGTTTCAAAGTCCGGAGACTAATCCACTAGGCCACAACGCTTCACTCAATACTGAATAAAGGGTACAAAGAAGTGGTACTCATATGAGATTTGACACCCATAGGGTATTTAACACATTGAAGGTTTTTGCTAACTAGTGTCAAAAAGTTTTGAATAATTCAAAAGGCATGGATCTGCACTTTGCTACCCTCTACCCAGGTGTTGAATGAGTGGGATGCAAAAGTTAATTGTCAAAGCCATATGCTACCCCTTTCATACTGGAATCTTCCTTTTTACCCACCAGCTTCACTGGTGAACTTCTCCTGGACACATTCCTCACTTCCCTGTCGAAGAGAAAAATGTGCCCTTTCGCACTAACACCTCTTCCCTGGTAAAAGTCGACGGGCGAATTGCTTGGACAGAAGTAAGGGCAGACCGCGGCACACTTTGTTAAGGTACTTGTTACCCCTAAAGGAACAAGTTCAGCACATGCACAAGGAACGAAAAGAAAAGTGTAAATGTAACTTGATTACACAAGGTGTAAAAATTGTTTAAATTACAACCTAGTTTAGGCTTCAGTCAAAACTCTAAGCGGCGACTGACCGATTACCGGTTGTAGCCTGCTTGGGCGACACTGGAAGTTAGGCATCGCCTAACGATTTTTGAAAAAGTCGAGCTGGCTTTAAACAGACTTATCGGTGGCCGAGCAGTGCCCAGTCGCTTACCCACTATTCAAGGCCAAATCTGGGTCGAATCAGGGAACTTTTCTGTTTGGTGTCCAAACAGTGATGGGCTGACGACCCACCGATTCCCGGGTGGGCTTCCAATGGCCACCCGCCCATTTTTTAGTGATCGCCCTGCCAATCTTGAATTCTATGCGAGATCGACTGATCTCTGAGCAGCCAGCACATTTGCCAGGAAGTTATCCTGTGTACCTTTCATACTGGACACTTTCCCCCTCCACTGGCGAACATCAACTGTGAAGTTCACCAGTATAAAATGGGCATGAGGTATATCTACCCCTTTAACTTTCACTGCATTGAACTTTGGACAAATGTATTTTAATTAGTTCATTAACTAGGCCTTGGAATTGCCTTGAATTGAGTTTGGCATTCAAACATTGCAAGTAGCTCAAATTAAGAAGAAGGTGCATACATGTGTAAAGTCAAATGGTGCCACAGGCACGGTTCACGTACCAGATCGTTCTCAACAGAAAAGCACCACCAAGTCTAAGTCAGTGTTACACAACAATTTTCCAGTCTAATTTGTCTTAACCATGTTAGCTGGATCAGTAGAGATGAGAATATCACACCTTGATTAATAATGATAATAATAATAGGCATTTATATAGCGCCATCTATATAGAAACAATCTATTCCGAGGCGCATTGTTTATTATTATTATTATAACCCCGGCTTTAGCTCGAGCTGCCTTTCATCGCTCAGTGCATTCAAGGAATTAATCCTGCCAGGTACCCATTCACCTCACCTGGGTTGAGCGCAGCACAATGTGGATAAATTTCTTGCTGAAGGAAATTACGCCATGGCTGGGATTCGAACCCACGGCCCTCTGTTTCAAAGTCAGAAGAATCCACTGGGCCACAACGCTCCACCTTGATTCTCATAATTATTGCATCTTATTATCTCTCAAGAGTCTGTAGTATGCATATTTCCTTCTTCTGTTGTTACCATAGGGCAAGTGTCTAGACTATAAGGAAATTTAAAGATATGATTGCTTTCTTAGCTAACAGACGGATCGAATATCCAATAAATGAGAAATTCAAGAGAACCATTTGACTTTCCGAAATGAAACATCCTATCATACTACATCTACATGTATGTTGTATTTGCATGAACAACTGGATAATAGTTAATACTAACAACAATAATACTCAAGTTTTTTAGCGCAAATTGCAGTTAAGTGTCTTATCATTGATACCCTTTTGCATTAATGCGATAGAATAAGACCTTAAATCAAGTTATCAAGTTCAACACAGTCTTGTCAAAAAAGTTTTGGGATCTATGCATCTGATCCCGACTTTGTGAATTCTTTTCAGACATATCAACATTTAAAGGCAGTCAGGAACATTGCCCAGGATTAAGAAATAAAAATCAAGGATTAAGCCAGTAATTTGATCCAAATTATACAGACAAACATGACCAGAGCTCAGGAAAACCAAGTGGCAAAATATTCATCAAGATTCAAGACATATATATTTATATATGATGCTACAATAACGGTACCACCATACCATTCATAAAGAATTTGTCCACAAGGCAAGGACTGTTTCAGTTGCCACAAAATTCTGGGCCACCCGGCACATGTGGTCTATATACCAGCTGGGTGCTCTCGCTAAGGCCGTCTGCATCTGCCCGAGTTCAAATTAGCGCGCTATTTCTGCAATCTCGAGATTATTTGTAATGGAGACGCAATTATAGTACTACTTTGTAGGATTAATCTCGAGATTGCAATCCCAAGTCAACTTGGGATTATTTGCAAAAATAGCGTGCTATTTACGATCTATCCCACTCATTCGCAGGTGCAGACGCAATAGGGATTATTTACTGCATGCACGGTGTCAGACCATAATGCATCGATGCCTCGCTCGAGCAGGAATCGCTCTTCTTGCGATGGTGGAGACGGGGTTTCTTGAATCGCAAAGAGGGCTGATCAGGCTAAAAACTCGAGGTTGAACAAAATCGGGCTGGTGCAGCACCGCCTATACAGAGTATCTCAAGTATTTTTTTCAACTCTTCAGACAGTGACTTTCATATCATCTCAAAAGTTCATGCATGGTTGTCTACATATAACATTGCCCTGAAAGCAAATTTTCCTACTTTTCACAATGTTGATTCATTCCTTTAAAAGAAAAAAATATATAGAGCTGTTTTCTATCAAACTTTGGCAATCGTATAATCATCAAGCGAATGGTTAGGAAACTAATGGATGACACCATGAGGTAAGAGACGAAGGAAGGAGGACATACACTTGGATCAACACCAAACTAAAAAGGTTAGAAGTTGTTTTATGCATCACACATGCATGTGGAACAGGGAAACAAGTGGAGTGCCTCTGGCAGTATCTCCTGCATCACGCAATTCAATATAGCAGCAGCGCTGACTTTGAAAATGACCGTAGAATAATCATAAAAAAATACCATTTATATGATGATATAATACTATGTTCATTGACCCTAAATGACTTTTGACCTTGATCATTACAATGAAGACTTGTGCAAGATGATCAGTGATACTTGATTACATTTCATGAACTATTTCCATTAACTTTCAAAGTTATGATAGCAATGCAACTAGACCAAAGTTCATTGACCTTAGTCATGTGACCTGAAACTCACGCAGGTTATTCGCTGATGATTGATTACTCTTTTGTCCAAGTGTCATGAACTAGATTCATATACTTTCATAGTTATATTTAAACAAAACTTAAACTTGATTAAGATCTCATATTGATTACCCCAACATGATTTAAGTTCATTGACCCTAAATGACTTTTGACCTTGCCACCTTGGACATGTGACCTGAAATTCACACAGGTGAGATCAGTGATACTTAATTACTCTTAGGTCGATGCAAATTTCATGAACCAGGTCCATAAACTTTCAAAGTTATGATGGAAATCAACAAATATCCCAAACATAACCAATATTCATTGACCCTTTATGACCTTGGTCATGTGACCTGAAACTCAGGCACAATTTTCAGTAATACTAGATTACCCTCATGTCCAGGTTTTATGAATAAGGTCCATATATTTTCTAAGTTATGATGACATTACAAAAACTTAACCTTCAATTATTTTGATGTTGATTCCTATGGTCCTCATATATTAATTGACCCTACACAACCTTTGACCTTGGTCATGTGACCTCAAACTCTGGCAGGATGCTCACTAATACTTGATTAAACCATTATCTCCAAGTTTCATGAACTAGGCCCATATAATTTCTAAGTTATGACATTTCAAAAACTTAACCTTTGGTTATAATAGATTTAATGTTGACGATGCCATCACCACCAGATCGCCATCATTGGAAAAGCGGCACTTATAGTCTCACTCTGCTATGCAGGCAAGACAGAAATGAGTTTCTGTTTCTACATGTAACTGTTTTCCAAATTCCATAACAACTAGACTTTATCTTTTGGAAAAAGAAAAAAAAAATTAACACAGGGCAATACCTTACCAATGCTCCACCCCCCCCCCCCCCCCCGGATAAGTATGTATCCAGGACATCATAAATGTACCTTGAAAATATACACCCCTCGGCCGGGCCTACCTCAATATCTATAACCTCAAAATCATGACTAACTTTACTGATAATGATGTGCACAAAAAACACATAAACAGACAAAAACAGACCATCAATCATGTTACAGTAGAAAGAGTATCAAATTCTTGATCCTATACAAATTGCAGGAGACAATTAATTTTCCTCATTTATTCAGACATCCTCTATTACCAGGGAGAATTTCATGTACTACTAGGTGACAAAGGTTCACTGAACGTTCAGTTCTGCTGTTGCAATAAAACTGCAGTCACATCATACTGTACATCAAATTGGGTTAGATTGTGTTGATAGGTCAGTAAAAGCTATTTCAAGACCAAATGTTGGGGACTTAGAAATGACAGTGGAAGGACAGAAAGTTTGAGACGGTAGAAACGAAGCAGTTTTTGATTGAATTTGGAGGAGTAACTTCTTGAGTTGTACTTTATTTATCCAAGGAGGCTACGGGCTAAAAATAATCCCAGTATTTAATTTGAACAACATCCGAGCCTTCCGTGGGTACATGAGCATGTTCCCCTGTAAAGTCTGAATAGATCTACAGATATCTTTCCTCATCCCTTCTAGATCCCATTTATAGACCAAATTATGAGTCAACTCAAAGCCCCTGAATTAATCCTTGCAACTTTTTATCTACAAAACCTACAAGTATGATCATTTATCAAGAGCCAAAAATGAATATGTGAGTACTTTGATTATCTAAAGAAGATACGTTTTTTAATTCTGCAATGTTACTAAAATTTCATAGTTGATCAGAAACAAGAAAATGTCTACATAATGCAAATACCCAAACCCTTTTCCCACTATTTTTACTATTTCAACATTACTACCAGGAAAAACATCTTTAATCAACCTACATATAGTTCACATTCCGTGGAATGAATTCTATGGCTTTGTAAATAATTATACTCTTTTTTTTCTCTAGCTCTTCTCATTCATGAAAGTTATAAATCTCACATGTCACACAACTGCAAATACATTGCCCATTACATGTAATATGAAGGTATAGATTTTTCATTAATTAATATGAAGCTATAGATTTTCATCGTGGAACATTTGTAGTGCATTGTGGCTCAGTGGATTGGTCTCAGGACTTTGAAAAAGAAGGTCTGGGGTTCTACTCCAAGACATGACATAATTTCCTTTAGCAAAAAATTGATGCGCAATCTCCATTGTGCTGCACTCAACCCAGGTGAGGGAAATGGGTACCTGCAGGAATTTATTCCTTGAAATGTTTGTCCACTGTAAAAGGCTTTCTGTTCTGATATAAAAGTCTTTGGAAGCACAACGAGATGTTAAATGGCACATGATCTGTGCTACAACTACAGGAACTATATTATATCATTATTATTAGTCAGAATCTTTGAGAGTGTCTCAAAAGGCCACAAAGGAGAGGGAAATAGAGAAAAGTAAAAGTCTATTACAAAAGCATGCTATTCTCATGAATTGTCAAAGGTACAAAGGGGAGCCACGGTGAGAAATTTGACTGATTTATATGTTCCTAGAAAACATACTTTACTATCACCAATTACACACCTGGGTGGAGAGTGGCATATGGGGCTTCACATCTTGCTAAACGGCATTTGCTCAGATGTTGGATTTGAACCCCAGACCCCATGGTGTACACTCTAGGGACTCAACCACAGATCCACACCTCTTCTGGATGGGGAAATCATACATGTACATCTATCTTCCTGTCCACATCACCATGTAGAGTTCCAAGAGTCCCTGATACAAGCCTTGAAGAATTGGCTTGGAACTGACTGGTGTGATCAGAATATCATCAAACTTGATTGGTGTGGACAATGATTTCACTTCCACAAATTATCTGCCTTATTAGCTTGATGAAAGATTAAGGGCTGAGTCACAATCAGGACAAAATGCCTTATTGCGATTCTTCCAAGTGTTGCAGGGACATGGTTTGGGCACCTTACAAAAATTCAGATCTGTGTCTTTCCTTCAGGAATCCTACAAGCATCGTTTCATTGCTAATTATCACATTTCATCGTTGACAAGATGTTGGGAATGTGCAAGGATAGCTGTGGAAGACACTTCACACGTTTACAGTGGGTTTTCTGCTATTAAAAAAGACACAGCACAGACTAATATTTGTACCTCAATAATAAAAAATGTATCCCAAGAATTTTTCATACCTTAATCCAAACAGCACATTACCAATCAAAACAGATAAATTTGTCTGAATAGCTAACAGATAGTAGCCCATAAAAGGATGAAGTCAATCTCTCGTTCGTGGATTAAACATGTCAGTATGACCAAATATTGTAATATTTTAAAATGTATCCTGTAAATGATTATGAAAGTGAATTTCAAATCAATTTCCACTTTACTACTAAAACTTACTACTAAAACTGAAATTTCAAAGTATTCAATCGACAGGCAAACTTCACAAAGAGCAAATGAGGAAAAAAATGCAACTAAAGATACAAAATGTGTACATGCAGCTGCTTTTAAATTACAAATCTTTCACATCAAAGCCGATACACTTGCAACATGAAAGGGAAGTGCATGCAGCTAATGTTGGAAAGAAACCACATAGGAAAAAAATCTAAAAGTACATTATTGAAGGAAAAGATTGCCTCAAATCATGGAGGTAGAAGCTTCTCTTTCCTCCTTCCAAAATAAACCGTTTTTATAACGTCTGAAGATTGAGATAATATGAGGAAACACCCTGTCTTGGCATACGCACTGATTGCAAGAGATAACCGACGATGTCTCGTAAACCTGACAACCACAAGCTCTTCCCATGTACCACATGCTCCATTTAACTCTGAACGTGCCAGATGAATTGCATCTCTATTGGATTTAAGTGTGTTATTTGGTGATGATAGGCAACAGTGGCATGTTGAGGGTTAAAGTTCAGAAAGTTGTATATTCAAAGGAATCTATCTGTTCTGATTGCTGCTCTGCAATAAAGTACAGTGGATTTTTAAGATATGTAGCCTTGCGCGTTTTTAAGTGTTCCCTGTGTTTTAGAAGGGAACCCCATAGTGCATACATAGAAACATTGGTTTGAGCTATACCTGTACCCCCCCCCCTCCTCCTCTCCTCTGCTAACAAAGACAAAATAACCCCTATCCCCCAAACAGTTGTGACTAATTATTGAAGGGGGGTGAATAGATAAAGAAAATTGATTCAAACGTAGCATTTATCCACATTTGGATGCTCGATCCACCCAGGTCTTGAAAAGTAAATGGTTACGTGATAGGAAAGAATTAATGTTCAGGAGAGCCAAGCTAATGCTGCATTGATAGTTACACCAGCACTTACAAACTTTGAATCAAGCACTGTAAATGTTGCATTACTACATGTATATCAAGCAAATTAAAATTGAGCAAAAACTGTAGGCCTACTGCCATTAAAAATGTTTTTAGATCTGCGTTCAAAAATGTGCTTTTTTCTAAAATCCAAACTTAGGCAAGCTTATATTCTGCATGACACATTCATTGAAATTATCCATAAATTATCATTTAGAGCCTAACTTAAGATGACATATCAGGGCTATGCTATTCCTAAGGCTAACCTGTTTGGATCTACACACCAATTACTCTAATTGAATAATATCCCAAAGCTTAGGCAAGTTGCCATGAAAGGTGCAACTAAATTCTAAGAAATTCAGTACTTTTAAATCCATATGCACTCTTTGTGTGTCCAAAAGTGAATCCATAGAAAACCCCTGAACAGTCATAATTCAATTAATATTCTTTCTTCTCATTTCTCTTACTCCTACTCCTATTTTTATTTTGTGCTCGTATAAGTCTCAATCTTCCACATACATGTAGGAGAGCCTATACTATTTCTTCCTCTTTTTTGAGAAACTTTCTTGTTAAGTTACAAACTATGTATACAAATTAAAACTGCGATAAGCACAGTAGAGTTGGAAATAATTGCCTTCAGGATAATGATCATTAGCATCAGCTGAAACTTTTTAAAAATTAAAAGTTAAATGCACAAAGTTTTTCCAGCATGTTATCATACATTCAATAAAGATGCCTAGATCACTCTTGTGTCTGCTGTAAAGTTTGAAAAACCGATTCACAACCAAAAAAGAAATTTCTAGCCATGTAGACTGGCCTAAGTTCTTGAGCCTATTAATATCGAGTCTGAATAATAATCCAACAAACTACATTTTTTAATAGGCATTTTAAAATAGCACCCACAATTCCTATAAAAATGAAGCAAAATGGCCTACCCATTCAATATTTAATTCCTGGCAATCAATTAACACTTAATTAATAATGCTACTGGTCACCTAAAGTTCATATTGAAACGAGGAGTTCCAGTTGTGTATTTTATTTTTATTTGAACATGAATATGAAAAAATATATCCTTGAATTCGAATATAAAAATAAATTAAATGGAATAAATTGAAAATTCATGATTCACAATTGGGGGAACTTCATCAACTCCTCAAAGAATGCACAAAATATGCATATATATATATTTTTTTTTTTCTTCCATCTGGTAGAGCTTCATGAGGTTCACCAAATATGTAAACATTTTCATTCACTCTTTAATACCAAGTAATCAATTAACAGTAAATTAAGCTTCTGTCACCTCAAGGTCATACAGAATCTAAGAGTAAGGGTTTTTTTTCAAGTTGATGATTCATAATTAGAGACAGGGCAGAGCAATCCCATTCACTCTTTAATATCTAGCATCAATCAGTTAATAGTTAAAGGAGAATGAAACCTTTGGAACAAGATAGATTGAGTGAAAACAGAAAAATCAAAGAAGCAGATCAACGAAAGTTTGAGAAAAATCGGACAAATAATGAGAAAGTTATTAGCATTTGAATATTGCGATCACTAATGCTATGGAGATCCTCACATTGGCAATGCGACAAATATGTGTGATGTTACTTGTGAACATTTCTCCTCATTACTTTAGTATATATTTCACTTAAACTGCCTCTTTTATCACATCTATCGTTAGATCATGTGTTCTTTCTATAGGAGGGCATGTAATAAAGATTTTTAAAGAATACATCATGGATAAAGAGTTTGTATCACCATAAGAAAAAGCAAAAAGAGACATTTTGGGGGTATTTTACAGTCCATCAAAGGGAAAGTTGTTCACATGTGACATCACACATCCTTGTCACATTGCCAATGGGAGGATTTAAATAGCATTAGTGATTGCAATATTCAAATGCTCATAACTTTCTCATTATTTGTCCGATTTTTCTCAAACTTTCTTTGTTCTTATTCTTTGATTTTTCTCTTTCGACACAAGCCTACTTGTTCCAAAGGTTTCGTTCCCCTTTAATGAGACTATTGGCACTACAGAAAGTTTAGTTGGGTTTTCTCCTTTATTCAATGAATCATAATTGGTCAAAGCTGACTCTAGGTTCCTCTATTCAGGAGCTGTCACACCTGTGTCCTGTTTTACCAAGAATTACGATTGATCAAATCAATCGTAAAATACTCTATGGAAATCAATCCATGTCATAACTTTTTTTTACAGAAAATTTGCAAAATGCCCTTTGTAAACAAAGGAGAACACACCAAATTGTCAAGAAATCAATGTATATCTAGGATTTTATTTTAAACAAACATGCATTTTATATGTTGACTTTGCTGGCTTTCCATAGTTGCAATTGATCGGATCAATCATAACTCTTTGTAAGACGGACCCCTTTTTCGTCATACAAAAGTTACGAATGATCCAATCAACCACAACTATGGAAAGCCACTAACATCAACATCTTAAATACATGTTTGTTCAAAATACTTTCTAGATATGATGTATTCATACATTCACAGTATGCTTGACAATTCAGTATGCTTCTCTGTTTTTAAAGGACATTGTGAAATTTCCTGAAGAAAAAATTATGACATTGGATTTCCATATACTTGAGGTTGATCTGATCAATTGTAAGTCTTTGTAGACGAGAGCCCAGGTTCCTTTCTTAAACAAGTGGAATGCCTCTGGCCGTCTCACCTGCATCACGCGGTTCAATATAGCAGCAGTGCTGACTTTGAATACTACTCTAACTCACACAAGATGTTCAGTGATACATGGTTACTCTTATGTCCACTTTTTATGAACGAGACCAATACACTTACAGAGATATGATGGTTATTCAACAAAAAACCCCAACATAGCCGAAGTTCATTGACCTTACATGACCTTTGACCTTGATCATGTGACCTGAAACTCGCACAGGATGTTCAGTGATACTTGATTACTCTTATGTACAAGTTTCATGAATCAGATCCATAAACTTTCAAAGTTATGATGGTAATTAAACAGATACACCCAATTCGGCCAAAGTTCATTGACCTTTGACCTTGGTCATGTGACCTGAAACGCGCACAGGATGTTCAGTGATATTTGATTACTCATATGTCCAAGTTTAATGAACTAGACTAATAAACTTTCAAAGTTATGATGGTAATTCAACAGATACCCCCGATTCGGCCAAAGTTCATTGACCCTAAATGACCTTTGACCTTAATCATGAGACCTGAAACTTGTACAAAATATTCAGTGATGCTTGATTACTATTATGTCCAAGTTTCATGAATCAGATCCATAACCTTTCAAAGTTATGATGGGAATTCAACAGATATCCCCAATTCGGCCAAAGTTCATTGACCCTAAATGACCTTTGACCTTGGTCATGTGATGTGAAACTCATGCAGGATGTTCAGTGATACTTGATTAACCTTATGTCCAAGTTTCATGAACTAGGTCTATATATTTTCTAAGTTATGATGACATTTCAAAAACTTAACCTCAGGTTAAGATTTCGATGTTGATTCCTCCAACATGGTCTAAGTTCATTGACCCTAAATGACCTTTGACCTTGGTCATGTGACATGAAACTCTAATAGGATGTTCAGTAATACTTGATTAACCTAATGGCCAAGTTTCATGAACTAGGTCCATATACTTTTTAAGTTATGATGTCATTTCAAAAACTTAACCTCAGGTTAAGATTTGATGTTGACGCCGCCGTTGCCGCCGCCGTCGGAAAAGCGGCGCCTATAGTCTCACTCTGCTTCGCAGGTGAGACAAAAACTTGTGATTGATCTGATCAACATCAGCTATATCAAAATGCATCAACATCATACTTTATTAATGTATTAATATGCATCATAGATCTAGAAAACACTTTGAACAATCATGCATTTAGGCCTATATGTTGATGTTGCTGGCTTGCAATAGAAGTTCTGTATTTCATAATTAAATGTGTGGGCGCACTCACTCGTCGGAGTGCTCAGACTGCATGCAAGCTAAAATGCGCACTGCTCTTGCTGATGAAAAAAAAAACATTGAAACATGTGTATATCTCACCCTGGTTTTAACAAAATGACGAAAATACAAATCACCTAAACTTACATGGATCTACGTGTCATCACCATATTTGTGTAAGTTTTATGAAATAGAGAGATACATGTATAGAGATGATTTTTCTCAATAAATTGCGATTTTGTAAAAAAAAAGTGTACTGCCATATTTTGTTGGCCAAAAACATACTAAATATGCCAAAAACGTACTGGTTGGCAGGTCTGTAGAAATCATTCACAACTCTGTTTTATGAGGCCCTGGATGTTTCATCCAGTGTATACCAATGTTTGTGTAAAAATATGTTTTCTCATTTAATCCTATTTCTAGATATAAATACTTAAAATCACAAAATGATTTGATATAAAGAATTTGATTTCTTGAAATTTTATATGGTTAATGTAAGGCAACTTTTTAATAAAAATGAAATGTATCATATAAAGAAATGGGATTAAATGAGATGATGGCTTGCCTTACATTTGTTGGCATACACTGCATGCTGACTAAAACATCCAGGTTTGACAGGCCCTTAAGGAAGGTAAAAGTAAGCAGTAAAATGAGCCTTCCATTGAGGTCAAATTAACTGTAAATCATTTCACCACAAAAACAATGAAAGGGTGTGAATTAAGACTTTGGCAGATCAGGGCTATGTAAAATTGGGGCTAAGGCCTCTGTTTGTTGACCATTACAGGCAATGCCAAAGCTGTGTTTCTTGCCATATTTCATAGCATCAAACTACCAGTAGCATAAATCCATTAATTAATATATTTGCAGGTAAAAAAGAGACCTATTTCCCTCCTTGAAATTAAATAGAATGTCACATTAATATTACGATTGATAACCATAAAGTATTCATTCTGATTCTTTATTTTTGTCATAAGATACAGTGGGTCAATGCCTGTGCAGTAAAGATAGTGTTTTTGTTACTTTTTCTTGTCAGCACCGTTCAAGGTAATAAGTCAAAACAGGTTGAAAAGGACACTATCAAAAACATTGCAGGAACTGCTTCACAAGAAAAAAAAGCTCAAGTTGCAGTGGAGTCCAGTACATAACCTTTCAACAAACTGGACAGGATACATGTATATTTTCAGGAAACATGTGCAAATCAATTTCACAAATGTGGACATTATTGTGGAAGAAGAGAGGATGAAAACAGAATAAAAAACTATCACACAAAAATACAAAATGCAGCAAACAGGGGGCAATCATTCTCAGGTATTAAAAAAGGCAAAACAAGTAGAGGAGGGAGGAAAATTAAATCAATTAAAAAATTTTCAACTTGATAATTAACCAAATTTAACACCCAATTTCGCTTCAAATTGCCTTCTTTTTTCCAGATGTCATCTTTGTTATCTAATTTAAAGGTTCCACAAAGAAAAATTGCAACAGCCAATTTTTTCCTGATGTATATTTCTTTGTTTTTAGAATGTCTTATGTATTTCTTTGTTTTATCATCTTTTGTTGTTATTTTTTCAATGGGAATTATTACAGACCATTTAAAAACTATTAAACCCTAAATTATTAAGCAGACTAATTAATTATCAAGCAGACTAATTCGAACAAAAAATAAGCACCCTTTTATAAATTTCACCTCATCTCCCATAGACTTTGTACACAAAGTATAAAAATGAGCCAATTTGGCATGACATCGTCTCGTAAAAAGTCACGTGGCATCGCAGTGCTATACCCATATGTCGCGAATTTGGTCTCAAAAGTTGTGCAAGACTTTAAAGAAAAATTCATTAAATTTTGCGTTATCTTTTTGCATTTCGGAAGAACCATCGAGGGGGGCCAACATGCCCCCCCCCCCCCCCCGTCCTTTTAGGGTTAAGTAAAAGTTGAATTGCAAAATAATTTGACATATTTCATTTCATTGCCTCAGTGGTTAGATCACTCGATTTTGACAGTATAGGAAACAACTTGTCACATTATTCTCACTTTATCTTGCATGTTTTTTGTACACAGACTTTTTAACTTGTCTCTAGGGTGATAGATTTTTATGCATCAAAATCTTCCTACATGTTTTATTGATCTCGCAAGCAGATTATAAACGGAAGAAAGTTATTCTAAGCTATTGTGTCAGAGCCAATAAAATTGGTGATGCATGAAAGTACATCATAATCAAGGCATGATTGGAATAAAAGAACTATGCAAGAAATCAAATGTCTCAAATAACTCCAATTTATCAAAGACAACCCATCCAACCTCCTAAGAAAACATCTTCAACTGTACTTTAGAGTACTTAAACTGAGAAAAGAGTGCAAAACAAGTCATCTTCTAGAATACCAATTATTGCGCTGTAATAGAAGAGAACTAACAATTGGAGGGTGTGTTTCAGTAAGATTTTTGTTAATAGCGATTTTCACAGACAGATGTTATAAGCTACTGGAAATTATTTCATCCAATTGGCTGGGAAAGAAGTTAGTCAGTGAAAATTGGCAGCAAGACGCTAAAGTGATACGGTCCCAAAATTTTGGGGCCTCCAACATCCCTCTGTACTTATGCTGGAAAAAGGTGAGCGGAACACGTTAACTTCTATCATTCATCAAGAATGAAAACTGCAATAGGAGAAAAGTGAGAACTGAAAGCAAAAGTTTGGGCCTCCCAGGCTACCAATCTGTGGTGTCCTCAATGGAGAAAAAATGAGATAAATGGAGGACCTACGGGGGGTTTCATTACTCAAAAGGAAGAATTAAATCTGAAGGTCTTTAGCTATCTACAGGAAATACTCCCTCCACAATCAAAGTGCCCCCTGGACAAAATGCCGGCTAAGATCCCATTCAATGCATCTTACTGAACGAAGTTGGTGTGATTCTTGAGTTAAAAGGAAGACCCGTGTTTACACAGTCCCTTTAATGCCTTTTGAGAAGGGGGATTGACTGGGTGTTTTGGGGGGCTTTGTAGTGGTGTAAAGGATGCTGGTGGTTCAATATATTGTAGATAACACAAAGGAGTGCAGACAGACAGGCTGTATGACCAATTTGATTTGGATCACCAATGAAGAGAGTTAAAAGAAGCCAGAATGGAGACTGTTATTCACAAAGAATGAAACTGCAATAAGTCAGGGCTTTTCTATTACCAGACAGACCTGACATCACATCACAATGATTTTTAACACTTTGTTCTCATCTTGAGATAAGGTTGTTTTTGTGCCGACTAATAATAATCACTTGTTATAGAATTCCTCGCTATAGTAAGTATTTGCAGAAATTCTGATTAATGAATAATTGATTTGTCCTCAATGAACCTTGAAATAAACTCCATATTGAATTCCAATAGGAGGTTTAAATCAATCTAAGTTAGTTTTAATACAAGGTTTATGCGAACAGTACATACTGTGGTTTAAGAGATATTTGAAAAGATGCAAATTAGCTGGTGAATTGACAAGAATGGGTCGAAGGAGGAGATATGGGCAATTCCATAAAATATATACATTGGACCCCCTTTATGAGGGACCTTCATGAAATTTTCAGTCTCTGATTTCTTGCTCTTTTGACAATCTGTAATGTTCTCAAAAGACCATGACTTGGTCAGTTTATTGAGTGACGTAAGACTTGAGAAAAATGGGGGTTGGACGCACAAAAAGGTTGATCATTTTATGGAATTGCCCATATAATGAACTGTTCATGCTGCACTCATCAAAGCAGAATGGCAAGTCAAGCCTTGTCAACAGAACCATTTGCTAAGGAGTTACGATTGATCCAATCAGTCGTAACTCTATGGAAATCCATCAGTGTCATAATTTTTTCTACAGGAAATGTGCAAAATGTCCTTTGTAAACGAAGGAGAACATGTGCACTGAACTGTCAAGAAATCAATGAATTTATGGATATACATTCATATCTAGAAAAAAAATTAAGCAAACATGTATTTTATATGTTGACTTTGCTGGCTTTCCATAGTTATGATTGATTGATCAATCGGATCAATCGTGACTCTTTGTAAGACAGGGCCCTGATCATTTTTATTTTCTTTAAATTCCAACAATCCTTCATCATAATGTACCACAATGCGTTTAATAATCATTACTTATCTTTCAAGTTTTTAACAACGCAACTTAATTTCTTCTATTTATCAGGGATGCTGTCAAGGCCTGTACTTCTAATTCACGAGGTCGCTGGAAAAAAAAAAACTCCTGTTTTGTACACAAGACTTGGAGTGAGGCTACAGCCAAGGCCAGCAAATTGTGGCCTCAAGTTTGTCTTCGACTACATACTTACTTTTTACATTTTGTTTTGTTTATAGTTAATATTCATGTACATAGAGCAGAATGTGACTGGATGATCAGCTGTATATAGACTAACTTGAAGAATCTTATAATTACAATGATTTCATGTGGGTTACTCATAATCATCCATTTTTTAAATTTTTTATTGGCTGAATGATGAGGTTCCTGTCTATAGTATATTTTGCTTCTTTTTTTCAAGGCACTTGTATCTAGCTATGTATCTATACTACCCCCACTCCAAATCTTCCACTTTCCCTCTCTTCCCTCACTGCCATAATCATCAATTTCAACATCGTCATCACCACATCCACCACCACCACCACACCACCATCGTCATCATCATCATCATCACCCACTAAAATAAAATTAATCATATCACATTCATCAAATCCCCTTCAGCAACACGCCACTATCACCTCCATCACCACAATGACGGATTGTGGCAAGACTAGCTCATTCAGACACGGTTCAACAAAGCTCAGCACCAATAAATTGTTTACAAAATCAGTAGGATATCAGGCCCCCCCCCAAAAAAAAAAGGAATAAATAAGAATAATAATGTTGAGGAGACATGAGACATTTGTCATTGCAGGGTGTCCAAAGAAAATTGTGAATTAAAAGAAAATTCTTTGTCTTGACTATTACAGGAAAACCCAAATATCAATATTCACCATATCACGTAAGGTCACAATTAAATCATTTTGACATCATGTAAAAATCATAATGAAATAAGAATAAGGTAATGACCTTTTCCTTGCAACTTTGGAAAAATGTGATGGAACTTTACCAGGGATGATACTTCGAATTGACATAAAAGCCGTGAATCAACTAGAATAAAACATTTTGTACACAAGAAACATGTTTCCTATCACATGTAATTAAATTGCTTCGGCCTACACGTAAATTCAGGATTTCAGCCTGAAAAGTAGTATCACTACTTGAAGCATCAGATACATGCTTAACTTTAATATTAATAGCAAACCTCATCTAGTGCTTTTTTCGGTAGGATACAAAGTGCAACTATTATTTCTAGATGCAAGGCTGACCACAATTGTCTCACCATGTCTGAATGCTAAAACCTTCTTGCACTTTGTCGCACCATACATCTCCAGTCACTATCCATGAGGTGGTCTTACCTGTAACCAT
Organism: Lytechinus variegatus; assembly: GCF_018143015.1. Taxonomy (NCBI): domain Eukaryota; kingdom Metazoa; phylum Echinodermata; class Echinoidea; order Temnopleuroida; family Toxopneustidae; genus Lytechinus; species Lytechinus variegatus. The sequence continues at coordinate 4,894,800 of NC_054753.1, forward strand.
GTGTCAATCTGTAATGTCTTGATCCCTTCGGTCAGTGCCTCGTAGACCTCTGTCCACTGACCGTAGTCAAACCAAAGGGTCAGTAGCCTCAAGGTATCCTGGAGGGAGTTATCACTGGACAGTGAGATGGAGCGCACAAAGCCATGGACAGCTGGGACAGCGTACTTCTGGACATAGTTATTCTGAAAGATAAATTTGCATATGCGGAAGTTTATTTGTCTTGCAAATTTGGGAAGGGAGCAAATAATGATTCCTTGGGAGGAATTTGAATTACAGTTAAAAAGATGGCTTTCTCAAAGCACATAAACAATGTCATACAAAAAATAAAACATGTTCTATCAATGAAACATTATCATTACTCTGATTCTCTGCCACAATGCCCACGTAGTTCATAATCAATTAGGACATCGTTCTCACTACATTCCTAAAACTAGTTTAGTGGAAACTAGTTTAACGTGTAATGAGAACGGCCAAAGCGATCTTAGAAACGATCTTCCCCCAACCAGATTGAAAAACCACCTCGTGATGTAGTTTTCAAAATCGCTTTGCCTCATGAAACTGGTTTTAGCGTGAAGATCGACAGGTGTAGAATGCCTACGCTGCGGTTTTCAATTTCGCCCGAAATGTGTCACCCCACTGAAAGCCTTTCCATAGCAACAAGATCGCTTTACGTGCATAATTTTGAAAACAACTTTCATGTGATCAATTGGGAATGCTAGCAAAGCGATCTTCCAAACTTTTTCTGAACCAATTTCCGGTAAACTAGTTTTAGAAAGAGAACGGTGTATAGGAGAATGATATAATTCAGAGGATCCAACATCAACTAACCTGTGGCTGCTGGGTGGTGGAGGAGGGCGTGGTCGCTTCCGCCCCTAGAATGTCGCCCTCGCCTGCTCCCAACCCAGGGGTGCTCGGACCCTCCCCTTCCCCGCCCACGTCACCCGCCTGGCAAGTGCCAACTCCGGGAGAGACTGGTGCGGCTGGGGTAGCGGAGGGGAGCCCCTGGTCGGCAACAGGCGAGGATGCGGCGGTGGTGCCGCCAGCGGGCGTGGTCGGTGTGGAAGTAGCGGTAGCGGTAGGGGTGGTACTCGCTTGTATGCTCTGCTGCTTGTAGTAGAGGACCGATTCATAGTTCATAAAGGCCCATGAATGCCATGCCTAGATGGAACAGTACATGAAGTGACAGGATAATAAGACTTCTCAATCAAAGGAGACAGGAAGGGATGCATTTGAGCCAATGTCATCAAGGTACACAATATCTTTCTATATAGCTGATGAAGAAACAGTGTGCAACCCTGATGACTTTTGGTTAGCATTTCAAAAAGCAAATAGTTTTACTCACTAATGATATGAGCTACCAAGATCTGATTGACTGAGAACAAATTTGTCAGTGAAAATGACCAATTGTTTCAGGAATTCCCTTTCCACTTTTGGTGTTTTTCTCAATAAAGTTAACCCTAGTGTAAAGGGTTTCATGTGGAAGTTTCATAAAGCTGTTTGTAACTTACGAGCTACTTTACAAATGACTTGTGATCCTTTCTCGTGGTATGATATACACAAATATTTCAGTGATGCTGATTTTGCCTCTGAGAAAGGATCACCAGTTGTTCGTACATTGCATGCTTCAGTTACGAACAGCTTCATGAAACACCTACCAATTTCATAGTGTGTGTTATATCCCTGTGTTTTTTTTTTTTTTCGTTTTTTTTTTTTTGCTTCAAACAAGGTAATCAATAGGATGTAAAAGGTTACAATTTGAAACGTTTTGATAGGAGTGATTAATTCAAACCCAATGAGGATCTCACCTTGTACCAGTCCCTATCATGTTCTGTAGCCTGTCTGAAGTAGCCTAAGATCTGTTCTACAGTTTGTTGGTTGAGACCTTCTAAGCTTTGCTGCCATTCACCCAGTTTCAAGTAACATCTGAAAAGAGATTAACAATCGTGTAAGATGGGTTGAGTATCAAATCTTTCAGGTTGTTTTGGCAACATTCATACCTTTGCACACAACATCCAAAATATAGCAATGCACAGACACATATGCCGCAATAAGATCAAAGTGCATTCACTTTTGTGCTTGCTAACTGCACTTGCAAAATATAATACATAGCAATCCATTTTGTTTCCATGACAGAAATCTCTTGCATTCAGTAAAAGTGAGACACTCTATTCAACACAGCTTTGCCTTGTTAAATACTTGTACATTCATCACTCTTCGATCCCATGCAAAATTCAATAACATCCATTTATATTTGCTAGTTGTATAACTATAATGATTACAATAATAATAGTATCGACAAAATGGTCAATGGTCAATGTAGAGTTGTGATTTCATTTTATGTGAATTACGCTTCAAGTAATAAATGAATAAAATGACCTGATACTTTTACTCATTTAACAGCTCTAAAATAATGATAATAATAGTTATACTGAATATGCCTATTTGTTCTTATTTTAACAATGATCTCATTACACTCTTTAATCGACTTATGTATATATTTATGAATATGTAATATGTATTATGTGCACGCCAATATTTTGTATTTGTCTCTCCTTGATTATGTATATTTCCTTATGTGTAGTAATTTGTATGTTTGCATGTACACAAAATGAATTTCCATTAAGTTTGACAATAAAACAATATACAAATAGCGAATTGGCATGAGTGCGATGGTGCGAGATTTCGCATGAGGTGAAAGAAAGATGCTCTATTCAACGAGGCGTTAGCCTCGTTGAATAGAGTGTTTCTTTCTTTCACCGAATGCGAAATCTTGCACCATTGCACGAATAAGAATATTCGCTATTTGTGTTGTACGCCTCGAAATCTAGCGAAACTATGAAAAAGAGTTTTTCCCTGCAGTAATCTATGAAAAGGGAGCAAAAATATTTAAAGCGAAAAGCAAATCCCACAAGCCGGGCCTATAAGCGCACACAGAATTGCGCATTTAGCCAGCGAGCTATACGTGCATTGTCAAATTAATCAATGAAATCGCATTGTGACGTCACCTCCTAAAGCCGTGTAACGGTACATTTTGGATGGTACGTCTTGCGTGCAATTTTGCATTTGCTCGTGTATAACAAGCTGAGTAGGCGTTGTACAATATATTATTAGTGTACCTTGCAAGTAGTTTATGAAGATCTGGATTCTCTTCTCCGTTAGGTAGTGTCAGCAATGGATGTTGGGTGAGGGTGTTTTGAACAAACTGATGCAGCTGAGACAAGGCTAACGGCTGAGGAGGGAAGAAAGGAGGAGAATGGAATATGAAAAGGCATGACTACACCAACATCCCCTACTTTGCTACTGAATAGCATAACAGCAGTTTATCTGGGATAGAGGCCAGTTTACTCTAAAGTCCTTAAGATTTTTTGAGAGGCAGGATTTTGTCACTCAAACAATTCTGCAAAATGGTATAATTCAATCAAAAAGTTAGGAGGAATTTTAGGTAAGAGAACAAGAACCAACAAATATTTTCTTCTCATTATGAATTATGTATATGAATGGAAATATCACCATTAGCTTAAGATTTTCACCATCATCATCATCACCACCACCACCACCACAATCACCATCATCATCATCATCATGACCATCATCATCACCATGACTACTACTCACCCTGATGCCATCCTTCCACATATGTTTGATGTAGGCAAAGATGACCCTTGGATCTTTGATGTGAGGGGCAAGGGATTCCAGTGTCACCTCCTGGACAGATGGATCAGCTCCAAGGAGCATCACTAACGTCTTATGAGATAGGACCTAGAACAAATATCACATGAGGTGAGCATTTCATGAACAAAGTCAATGATATTCGTTTACTATTTGATATGAGCTCCAGAAATCCTTGACTCTGATTGGCATAGAGTGAATTTGTTAGTGAAATATTACTATTTGCATCATGAAACACTCCCCAGATCAAAGGTGATACATTAAGGCGACCGCACACCTTACAATTGGTCTGCGACCAAATTTCAAAATAAAATGTAGTAGAATTCGATGCTAATATTGAGACATGGAATATCTTACTGTGTAATGTTCTAAATCATTTTACGAATACCTATTTTCAAATCTGTGACTATGCTATCATCCTTCTTAGAATAAAAGCAAATTTAATACCTAGTCGTAATGACGTCATAGCAGTCGTAAGATTGGCTGCGATTTGAAACTAATTTGTCCTTTACTCCAAACTAAAGGCTTGCAATCTTTCAAGATGGTTATATTAGTATTCTTTCAACTGATTTTAACCTCAAATTAAATGATATGTTCCATTCACATTTTCAGAAAATGAGCAAAATGCAATCGTGAAGTCGTGAGGTGTGCGGTGGCCTTAAGATAGTGACTTCTTAATTTCTTTCCTTACTTCTGGTGTGTTTAAAAAAGAATCAAGTATGACTAAAAGTCATGCATATACGGCAATGTGCACAATATCCACAGGTAACCTCAATGGTAAATATGTAACTCACATTGATCTTCGGCATGACAATCATTAACAGACTCTCTTTTCAGCTTAGGTTTCATAATTTTTTTTTCTTTCTTTTACAGTAGATCTAAAATGATATTGTGACAATTGGCCTTGATGTTAAAGACTTCCTTGTGGCATTACTACTATTTGTAATTACTTGTGCTTAGCTTTACGGAAGATGATCGTGTATTATTTTTCCTTTTCATTTGGACACAGCTGATTATCTTCCAACACAGAAAAAAAATTCCCTGAATAAGGTACACTCACCATCCTACCACTCTTCCTGCAGAGACTAGCATACTTGAGCCATGTTCTTAGATCTTCATGGGGAGAGATCACAAGAGACCGAACCTGGATGATCTTCTGCCAATCCTCTACATTCCGCTGACATCCCTGAGAAAAAATATATAAAGAAAGTTCTTGAAGTAGGAAAATCAGTCTGCAGAGCATTTCATCACCATTGTTGTCTTACAATTTGTCTGATCCTTTGATTTTGATTGGCTGAGAAGCATTGGTACCATGGTAACTGACAGATAAAACTGACTTTGTCAGATAAAATATCCGACAGGTCCTTTTTGAAATGCTACCCAAGTTGTTATTGCCAACGTCCATAACCATGAAATATATATTGTTAACAAGGCCAGCAAAACTGAACAAAGAATTGAATAAAACTTCATGAAGCAAAAAAGAAAATATGATCTTTCAGAGAATATTTTGTAAATCAATCAGGTTGTGTATTGCCAAAACCTCAGTAAGAGCATGTTTACAATGTTACAGGAGATGATTCCAAAGATGTAATATGGTGGCCAAGGCAGGGAATTTCTGGCTAAGATTAGACAAGGAATTTTTAAATCATGGTTTTTCTGAGTGCACTTTTATGATGTGATTGGTGCAGTGGATATTACTGGAGAAAACTGTTACTAAATAAATACTTTCATGTACCTGGAGCCGATCCCACCACATCTCCCTGATGATGTCCTGCCTCTCTGGAACCAGCTTGTACTGGATGATTTCCTCAAGTTCTGAGAGCATCTGGACAGACACCATGGCTCCATACGCTCTGTCATAGCTCTCCCCTGCCATAGCAGTCAGCTCTGTGTCGAGGATATCCCGAGCCTTGTCAATGCACTGAAAGAACAAGAAATATCAATAATGACATTTTCCTAACAAATTGCCCCCGTTCTATAAATGTAAAGGAATCGGGGCTGACACCATGGCCTCATAGCTCGTTTCTGCTATGTTTGTCACTTCTGCATCAAGGATATCCTGAGCCTTGTTGATGTGCTGCAATAGCAAGAAACCAATTTGAACAGAAAGAGCTTTTATTACTTACAGAACAACTTTGCTAAAGAATAACTTTTATGGGGCATTGACCCCCTTTAGATATTTGTACATCTAGAATCAATATGAATATTTATATTATCTTGTGTAAAGGACTCATTAAAAACTGAACAAAATATGATCAAGAAGTAAAATGTTGTCTCAATCAATTTGAAAAGGAAAAAGAATTTTAAAAAATCATAATTTACAGTCAAAACACTGTTCAGAATCTGGGTTGCATTACATAAAATTTATCATTAAATACAAATATTAGCAATCTACAAAAAGAAATCTACCAAAAAATATCATCTCAACCAAACAAAGTAACATGACTTCTGTAGCTTTTAACAGTGTTCTTGAAATAGCCATGGACAGAGAACCTTATGGGTCCTGGGTCCCATTGCACAAAAATTTATAATGAAATACAATTCCAAAAATAATATTTTCAACCAATCAGAATATCATATTTTAGGAGGTACAATGGATTCTTTCGGTGCAATCAATCCTAACACCAAACATCAAATACAACTTGAATTTAAACAAATCACTATTACACAATTGGGAGTTGCGACTGATCAAATGCAGTACAAACCTGCTGTGCCTGACCAAAGTGATCCTGATGAACAGCAAGCACAGCTCTATAGAAGGCTCCATCATAGGTGTCCCTAGGGATGATACATGTATATTCCTCCATACTGTCCCAGTCACCCAGACCCCAGGCAGCAGCAGCGGCCATCCGCGCCATTCGCTGTCGGCCTTCATCGGGCACCAGAGGCCATCGGTCACAGGCAACGTTGTGCAGTTGACCCCTAAAAGGAAACAGAGGAAAGATCTGACTTGCAGAGGAAAGGTTGAATTGCACATATAAAATATATAGGAACAACAAACAATTAGTAAAAGTTAATGAAATGTGGCCGATTACTTTCATTCTATGAAAATAACACTAATTTCCTCAAGTAGCTTTTAGATACTCTTATTTTTCTTTTTAAGTCCTCCATCTATGTCACTGTTACAGACTCTCAAGCTGTTTGCCACTTTCCTCTAGAGTTTGAGCAAATACATGAATATCTATGACATACAATTAATATTTGCATTTATTGTTAGATAGGCAATAGTGCCTTCAAAGAATAGACACTTCATTAACACAAAGAAACCTTACCATTCTCCAAGAGCTTCCAAACATCTCATACGACCAAGGGTTAGATCAAACTCATCTGGTGACTGGTCCTGTTTCTTCTCATAAGCCGTAAGGGCATTGTCCCAATCATGGAGTTTCTCGTACCAAGTCTCTTGAATTTGCTGTAATAGTATAAGAGTCTCATATCAGATATGGTTCCGAGGGATGGAGTTCATAGTAAACAACACTTTTTATGACATTAATCACTATCACCACCACCACCATCATCATCATCACCTCTATCATCATCGTCATCATCATCATTATCATTATCAACATCATCGTCATCATCAACACTATCATCATCAACATAATCAACATCATCATCACCATCATCATCAAAAACATAATCAACATCATCATCATCATCACCATCATCACAATCGCCATCATCTTAATCATATCGTCGCATGCACCACTAACCGTCCTCTCTGCGCACTTCGATGCGAAAGTTAAGCGCACGAACCGTCCTCTCTGTTACGTTGCCCACTGTGGCGTAAATAATTAACTTCAAGAAAATATAAAGATAGGGGATGAAACTTTGGAACCTGAACTTTTTAACGAAGACACTGGTAAATAATTTGCTCTCCTTGTAGGTGCACTTATTGCTGGTTTAAAAAAAACTTTTCTTTAAATGCGTTTTCTGCAAAAGTCACTTTCACATCGAAGTGCGCAGAGAGGACGGTTCATGGTGCGTGCGACGATAGTAATCACTATTATGAAACATGGAGTAATATAATCATTAACACCTCCATCCTAAATGTATGTCTTCTTTATTATTGCTGTCATCTTCTTATCACTACCAGATTCAAATGATTATAAGATATTTGAGACTTTCATATTCTGATAACATGCACATTGTGTTTAACTCATCTTACCACAGACATTCAAGATCTTCAAAGATGGTCTAAACTTACCAGTTCAGCTCTGTAGTTTTTCATGGCATACTGCAGCACCCCAGTAGCTGCCTCTGATTGGTGAAGCTTGTTGTTAATACTGTCAATGTGAAAACAAAAGTAGCAATTAATTGCAACAGCAAAACTAATTTGAGAGTATGGTGGCTTCAATAAAAATACAGTGACACAAGATTTTTGCAAGTCAAATAATATTCATATCCTTTGTTCTGTTGCACAAAGTTCTTCATACAATGTAATTTTCTAATGCTTTTGAATGTTCGTTTCTTGACTGTTATTAGTATTCAATATTTTTTTCTTTCAAATATCTGCTGCTATAAACAATTTTGCACTAATGGTAATCTATGACTTGCAAGTAATACATCAAATGCAACTCCAAAACTCAGACTTAACTTGCTTTGGAACCAATCAGAAGCCTTGATTTGTGACTTGCACTGATGTTTTGTTCATTTGGGTGTAAAAACAACTTGTTCTTCAAATATCCTCATACCTGATAAGAGCTTCAAGGATCTCAGTGTTTGGTCCACGGTGAAACTCCTCTTCTTTGTAATGCAAGGCCTTGGCATAAGCTCGACAATTGGACGCCCTCTCACCTAGCAGCACTGTATTCAGAGGTAAAGGACCCTATAAAAACAAACAGTTTAAAACATATACTGTAAGACAAATTCAAGGACTCATATTAAGATTGGCAAAGAAATGCATACCACTGCATGTGGGATAAGGTAATCTACAGTATCTCTATTTAATTTTTCTTATGAAATATGAAATACAGAAGTAACTTCTGAAGGCTTCCATGGTGAACAAGAAGAAGAGTGTCATGGTTTCACAGTGTATCTTTCCGTGGGCATATGTTGGTCCTGAAAAGGACCATCCAAACTTGACATTTCGACAAGTGTGTTCCTGTCTTCATCAGGAAAAATACAGAAATACAGAAGCCAACAATTCTAGCAATTCTAGGTCTGAAGTGCCCTTTTACAATTCTCCAATTTGGTCTGTAATATAAATACAAGTGGAATGCCTCTGGCCGTCTCACCTGCATCACGCAGTTCAATATAGCAGCAGTGCTGACTTTGAATACTACTCTAACTCGCACAAGATGTTCAGTGATACATGGTTACTCTTATGTCCACTTTTTATGAACTAGACCAATAAACTTAGAGATATGATGGTTATTCAACAGATACACCCAATTCGGCCAAAGTTCATTGACCTTTGACCTTGGTCATGTGACCTGAAATGCGCACAGGATGTTCAGTGATACTTGATTACTCTAATGTCCAAGTTTAACGAACTAGACCAATAAACTTTCAAAGTTATGATGGTAATTCAACAGATACCCCCGATTCGGCCAAAGTTCATTGACCCTAAATGACCTTTGACCTTGATCACGTGACCTGAAACTCGAACAGGATGTTCAGTGATACTTGATTACTCTTATGTACAAGTTTCATGAATCAGATCCATAAACTTTCAAAGTTATGATGGTAATTCAACAGATACACCCAATTCGGCCATAGTTCATTGACCTTTGACCTTGGTCATGTGACCTGAAACGCGCACAGGATGTTCAGTGATACTTGATTACTCTAATGTCCAAGTTTAACGAACTAGACCAATAAACTTTCAAAGTTATGATGGTAATTCAACAGATACCCCCGATTCGGCCAAAGTTCATTGACCCTAAATGACCTTTGACCTTAATCATGAGACCTGAAATCTGCACAAAATTTTCAGTGATGCTTGATTACTATTATGTCTAAGTTTCATGAATCAGATCCATAAACTTTCAAAGTTATGATGGGAATTCAACAGATATCCCCAATTCGGCCAAAGTTCATTGACCCTAAATGACCTTTGACCTTGGTCATGTGACGTGAAACTCATGCAGGATGTTCAGTGATACTTGATTAACCTTATGTCCAAGTTTCATGAACTAGGTCCATATATTTTCTAAGTTATGATGACATTTCAAAAACTTAACCTCGGGTTAAGATTTCGATGTTGAATCCTCCAACATGGTCTAAGTTCATTGACCCTAAATGACCTTTGACCTTGGTCATGTGACATGAAACTCTAATAGGATGTTCAGTAATACTTGATTAACCTTATGGCCAAGTTTTATTAACTAGGTCCATAAACTTTGTAAGTTATGACGTCATTTCAAAAACTTAACCTCAGGTTAAGATCTGATGTTGACGCCGCCGCCGTCGGAAAAGCGGCGCCTATAGTCTCACTTTGCTTCGCAGGTGAGACAATAAAATGTGACCTATAGAAAAGTAGCATTGCCATAAAAACATCAAAATTCAAGACCTACTGTACATTTTGACTCTCTCTTTGAAGGTTAAAATCAGAAAGTTACAAGATGATCAAATGACTTCACTGCCAAAATCTCATAAAATTTGAGAGAAAAGTATGTTCTTACAATAAACCTTGGCCAGTCATTTTCAATTTTGATGAGTCTGCACTTTGAGGCTCTTACATGAAATACCCAACATTAATATTTGTCCACCATTTTGAGTCAGATTTTTAAAATGAATATCGGTATATGTGCTGCAGGTGTGAAGTTTGTGGTTGTGTGGGTCTTCAGAAAAGGAGCAGAAAAGGATCAGTGTGCAAACCCAGGCCATACATGATTTAAATGAAGGTGATTTATGACAGACTTCTTACCTTGTCTGAATGTTCCATGAACTCGGCCAGATTGAGTAGGATCTGAACTATCTCTGGAATGTCTTGAGAGGTTAAAGCCTTCTGAAGACTCTGAATAAGACTATCCTGATCCTGCTCAGTCAATTCAGACCAGCAAGAAACAAACGCTGCGTTGAACAATTCTCTGTGGGTGAGAACAAGGGTAATTATACATGATCACAACGTAATGACTTCCGCTCAGCAACACGTTATACATCATTCAGCAACAGAATTGAGATGGAGAGCGACAACCACCATGTCCAAATCACTCTTTGTTACAGGCCGTTTTTGCAACATTGTGCAAACTCTGGGCTTTCATTCAGATGAAGATTCAAGTCAGCAAAGAGGACATGTTCACCCATACTTTTTTTTTCATTTCTGTCTTTTTTGCATGCCACAATTATGAAAAATACCCCATATTGGTAGTGATAATTCATCTTTTTACGGCTGGTCAATTTTTGGGAAAGAACATGTATGCCCCCCCCTTCTGATAAATCGTGAATCAAAGATCTCCACTGACATAGGTAGGTCTTAGAATAAGATGAGGGGAGAGAAAACTTGAGTATAAAGGTCCTATGACACCAATTCCATCTTATTCTAGATACATATCTATTATTAGGTAATTTTACTTGAAAAATACAAATTTGCCATCGGTTCCTGTGTACGACGAACCGGAGTTATTCCATGGAAATGAACTTCAACGGGAACGCCCACTAAAATTTTCGAAAGAGTCGACCGATCGACCTGTCAATCATTGTGACGTCATCGAAGGCAGGTTTTCCCAGCTGTGCAGCCGGACCCCTAGTTATTGTACACGTTCCACGTGCAACGACAATAGGCACCTCACGCTCCAAACGTCAACAACACTCAGCAGTTTCCTTCCCTGACGTCATAATTGTCACGTGATATACGAAACCCTAATCGGGCTGAATTTTTGTGGGCGGGGCGAATTTGACTAATTTTCAATATAAAACTGCCTTTGGACCTGATGTGGGACGATTTTCGGGTAAAATTTTGATGGAATCGTAATTAATAACCACTAAGCTAACGAATAAATCAGCATCTTTGTTATATTTCATGGGACCTATAACCTTACCTTGCCAGAGGGTTATAGGTCTGTGCAAGAGCCCAGCATGACCTAAGAGCATGAGATGGTGATTCCTTGAGGAGCTCGATGCTCAGACGGCGTAGCCACTCCATCCAGTCATCTCGAGAGACGCGCCTAGTCACAGCCCAAGCCTGAAAATATAACAGTGGCTATTTCTTGAAAAAAAATATAGAGTTTGAAATTGGTTTCAAGATTGATGCAACACCTTCAGAAAGAATCATGTGTTATGATTGTTTGAATTGATGCACAACATTTTGATGACAATAATGATGATCAATACCACATAATCAAATACATACTACCTGTAAGAGGTATTATAGCTTAAAGGACATAGTATTACTAAAGTACTATGAGAGACTGATCTTACCAAAGGCTTACACCAATATCTGGGGGTGAAATTTAAGCGGTAACATGCAGACAATAGCCACAATTCTTTGATCTTTCTGAGCAGGATGTGTTTATGAACAGGTTCTGTGATACCAGTTTCAATGGGGGAAAATAATTCAGCAGATTCTAATGGTCTCTTTTTTAATACAACATGATTCCTCTGACCTTCTGTAAGTTCCTTGTACTGACAGGAAGCTTCTTAACGGTGATTGGTTCCATGGCAGAGCTGTCTTCCTTGGAGCTTGTTCTCTTATTCCTAGCCCTCATTAACAGAAGCTCATCTTCTGCGATGGTTGTACCCTGATCAAATAAGCACATATGATTTGAAAAAGTGACGTGGTATGTTATCAACATAATGCACACTTGCATGTGTGTTATATTCGGGATCAAGCGCACTCAAAGGTCAAGGAACTTTGACCAAATTGTGGTATCAACATTGAAATCTTAACCAAGGTTAAGTTTTGGAAACCATCACAATAACTTGGGGCAATGAAAGATAAGCCCAAGGCATTCGCGTATAATGCTTTCAGTGTAATTGTGATAAGAGATGCCTTAATCTACACTTATATCACATATTTAAATCTGTGCATTACTTGTTTTATGATATAGGTCAGTAGTATGAATTAGTGGTGGAAAATCTGTATGGCTACATCCTTGAATTCATTTCATAATATGTATTCATTCACCATCAACAACGATGGATTTCATCAATTTATTTTATAAGTTTATTGAATTACACATCACTCAGATCAATTTCAATTTCATTTCATTCAACATTTGCATAAAAAGACAACACACATCCAAAACTTATGAAATACTATGTAACACAGAACCAATGATATGTAAAGGGATCCATTGTTGCCTTAGCCAATGAATTCATAACATATAGGCCTACCTTCAAGATTTTGAGGATCAGCGTCTCATATTTCTGATGATTGATGCGATGTTTCACCAGGACCTTGTTCACCATCGGAATGAAGATCTGGAATTTCTTGCCGAGCTGGAGAACCACGGAGGAGAGCGTATCCATGGCGACAGGTCGTAGGTCAGGCGTGGTGTCCAGGGTACGGACCAAGGGATGGACGATGCGGGAAGCAAACTCCATGAAGTCCAGGTTGTCACTGAGATGATCAACCGTCTCTAGAGCAGTCCTGAGGAAGCAAGGGAAAGGTGGAAAAGAGACATTAGTGACCTTCTATTTGTGGAGAAATACAAAGTAACCCAACATATAAGCTGCCTAGGATAAAGAATCTAAGCCCTTAACCCTACATTTTTCGCGATAATTTCTAAATGCAAGAAAATAATACGCTGAAATTTCATGACTTTTTTCTTTCACATCTCCCGCACATTTTGAGACCCTGTTTGCGAAAATCGGGGGTGTACTTGCGGAGATATAGCATATATTCGTGACCAATGTCACCGAAAATGGCAATTTCCATTGACTTTTGTGTGTACAATGTATGGGTTTTACAAGAAATGTTGTCAGATGAATGTTTTTTTCTGTTTTTTCCTCACATAACTTTCTTTTGGGCTATCACCAACTATTCTAGATTTAAAAAACAATAAAAAATAGAGATTTCAAAACAAAGAAATACATAATAAATTAAAAACAAAGAAATACATAAGAATTTGGAAACACGGAAGGAAACAAGATTATCGCGAAAAATTAGCATATGCGCATAATTAATTACTATTATAATCTAATAATTATACAATTTCAATACAGTTGAGTGAGCTGTCTTTTAGATTACATGACTGGCTACTAACATGCTTGATTCCATTGCATTTTCTCAAAAAATGGGGGGGAAACTACAAAAAAATGAAAATTCCTTGAAAAAATTTGAATATTTGCATAATTAATTAGATAAATAAAAAATGATAATAAATATCACAAATTTGACAATGCATTCTTGTAAAATACATAATGAGACACCCACACACCAAATTTGGTCGCAATCGGTCGATAAACGGCCGAGATCTGAGAGGGGGCCTAATAGGCCCCCCCCCCCCCCCCCCCCCCGGCTATGCAATTTCAAAAATAGCTCGGGCTATATAGATTATCATTACCCAAAATATCAAATTAAATCAGTCTTTTTCGAATCCAATGTATGTACATTCCCCACTCCCTGTGGAGTATTCACGCTAGTCATTGTGAGGCACTGACAATGCTTTGCAAATAAAATGTGTTACACAAAATGAAATTTTGAACAGCTAGTTTATTCCTCTGCAAATAGCTGTTGGTGAAAACTTAAAAAGTCTGTTTGATTTAATTTTTAATGGCGACTCAAGAATATTCTGAACGTCAAAGAAGTATTGCCTTATACAAGATTAGTAAGAAAGGAAATGATGTGAAAATTTGGAAGATATAAATTTTGGCTATATTCTCCATATCATTTTTATCCAAAAATATAGACAACTCCAATTTGCGATAAGATTGAAAATGTATTGATCAATTTCAGCAATAGTACAATGCTGACATGAAGAACAAATGGGAAACTAGTGATGATGAGGCATCAACTCACCTCCTAACTGAGACAGGGAGGTCCTGAGAATCAAAAAGCTTGACCACCGGAGGTAGAAGAAGGTGGAGGTAGTCATCTAGATTGGCTCCAAACTTCTGCATTGCATTCAACAGCTGTAGATGTGGAAAAATCAAATTCAAAGTTATTCTCATTCCTTTGCACTGTGCATTCAAAGGTGATTTGGCTAACCACAAAACACTGATAAGCGCCTAGTCTTAACTACAAGAATATAATGAAAAAAATAATTACGTAAAATCAATAAGACAAAAGCTGTGCATATGACAAACAAGTGGAATGCCTCTGGCCGTCTCACCTGCATCACGCGGTTCAATATAGCAGCAGTGCTGATTTTGAATACTACTCTAACTCGCACAAGATGTTCAGTGATACATGGTTACTCTTATGTCCACTTTTTATAAACTAGACCAATAAACTTACAGAGATATGATGGTTATTCAACAAAAAAACCCAACATGGCCAAAGTTCATTGACCTTACATGACCTTTGACCTTGATCATGTGACCTGAAACTCGAACAGGATGTTCAGTGATACTTGATTACTCTTATGTACAAGTTTCATGAATCAGATCCACAAACTTTCAAAGTTATGATGGTAATTCAACAGATACACCCAATTCGGCCAAAGTTCATTGACCTTTGACCTTGGTCATGTGACCTGAAATGCGCACAGGATGTTCAGTGATACTTGATTATTCTAATGTCCAAGTTTAATGAACTAGACCAATAAACTTTCAAAGTTATGATGGTAATTCAACAGATACCCCCGATTCGGCCAAAGTTCATTGACCCTAATTGACCTTTGACCTTAATCATGACACCTGAAACTTGCACAAAACGTTCAGTGATGCTTGATTACTATTATGTCCAAGTTTCATGAATCAGATCCATAAACTTTCAAAGTTATGATGGGAATTCAACAGATATCCCCAATTCGGCCAAAGTTCATTGACCCTAAATGACCTTTGACATGTGACGTGAAACTCATGCAGGATGTTCAGTGATAATTGATTAACCTTATGTCCAAGTTTCATGAACTAGGTCCATATATTTTCTAAGTTATGATGACATTTCAAAAACTTAACCTCAGGTTAAGATTTCGATGTTGGTTCCTCCAACATGGTCTAAGTTCATTGACCCTAAATGACCTTTGACCTTGGTCATGTGACACAAAACTCTAATAGGATGTTCAGTAATACTTGATTAACCTTATGGCCAAGTTTCATGAACTAGGTCCATATACTTTCTAAGTTATGATGTCATTTCAAAAACGCCTATAGTCTCACTCTGCTTCGCAGGTGAGACAAAAAAATGGAAAGTATCAGATTGGAGCATGTCTGGGGCCTATACAACTGAATAGGCCCATTGTTCAGGCAGAGTGTTGACGAAAATCAACAGAAGCAAGCCAGCACAGGTGATAACTGTCCCCTGGACCAGAGAAATGGCTAAAGACAACGTATCAAGGCAACACCAAGAATGCAACTTTTAGATCATGTATTCTTATCATCCCTACTCATTACAATGGTAACTAGTAATTTTTGCCATTCTATAGTGAATTATACACCTATATTTTGCCAAGGAATGAAAGGATTTCAGTATGCTTCCATCACTCCAGTTTTTCAACAAATGCAAAATGCCCATGGTGTTTATTAGCAAAATTCCACTGCATTTTCAATTGTTTAATGAAAAGATTTATGAATTGAGATCATAAGTAAACAACATGATCATATGACGGGAACCAAGCTATGTCCATGAACTTTTGGAGATTTACCTTGGTTGTAACAACCCTTCCTTGGCTGTTGTCATGCATGAAGACCTTGAGCATCTGAGGTACAATGCAGGGTAGATAGAGTTTGAACTCTCCTCCTAGGGCTACTACTGTCTGTTCCACTAGTAGGATGATAGTGTTCTGCAGAGGACTGTTCACTGTCCAAAATTCCTGAGAAGAATAACAATCACATACCACTATCAGAGGTGCTAATTAAACAGAGACTTGTCACTTTAAATGCATAAAGGATTATAATTTGCTGACGCTACATTTAGCGTTCCTGAAATTACAGGAAATACATGTGATAGAGCAATATCTCTTAGCTTTCCCACCATAGATATCCTTCAGTTTCCAGCATTGTAAGCAAGGCAAAGTTATACAATGAGGACTCACCCGTATGAGGTCAAAGATGTCATCCAAGAAGTTTCTAATATGCTGCTTCACTATGGATATCATAATACCAAGCTGCTGGAACAGGAACTGTGAAAAATAAACGAAGCGGCAAGAGAAATCGAGTCAATGTATTTATCACTGAATTTCTACAGTCTATCTACTTACAAATACTAAATGCACACATAAAGGGAGAGTTGTAAAAACTTATTTGCAATTGATTTCAAATATCAGTCACAAATACCAGGTAAGCTGTCTCTGACTTTAAAACATATTGCTGTCAGCTCTCATGGAGAGAATATAATTTGCTGAACCAAGAATTGCAATTAAAAAAATTAGTCAAAGAAATTCCAAATACCTATTTTGTACATGAAAAAATCAATCCTACACTTAGAAAGAGAAATGCTGTGAAGTGAAACTTCATATTTTTGCACAGTGATCTATCATATCAATTTTCATATCAGGTGGGGAAAATGAAAAGTATATACCAAACATTGGGAAAAGAATTTGTATTGTACGAAACTTATTACATATGAACAATGAGATATATGCATACCTCAGAAAGCTGCATTTGAACTACATGCACTTCAAAGGAGGCAATATAAATGCTGGAAATATTCGCGATCAAAAGTGCTGCAAGCAAAGAATATTATTCATACACATTTTGTAAAATATCTTTCATAATTGGCTCAATTACATTCGCTCCTGCTGCAATTGAACAATGAAAATCTATTACATGTACACTCCTAACCCTATACCCTCTAAGATAAAAAATAGACAGGAGCAAATGTAATGTCACCTCATAACCGTTGATAGCTTAAAGTAATCTTCCTACAGGGGATTCATTCATGTAATATTCTACTGCTACATGAAAGCAAAGCAAGCACCTCTCTTGTGTTGTTATCACAGGTGCGTATCACATTGATATAGGTGGGCATGATCTGAGGAAGGAACTGGACACATTTCACTCCAAGGCTTTTGAAGATGAACGTGATGGCCTGGACCACGCCCGTGTGGTGGTTGGCCAGGGAGCCGTCCCGCATGATCCGCATCAGTGTTGCTATGGCAACGGCAGGGTAGAACTCCTCCAGGGATGCGCTGCCCATGTTGACTAGCATCTCGCTGGCAGTTGATTCACCTGGGTCAAAACAAACAGTGAGGAATGGAATTCTATCATTTCAATTAATTGTAAGAGGAGAAAATGCAATAGATTGGGAGAAGGGTTACTGCATGAAAAAAAAATATTTGCCAAAAGATTCTGGCAGAAAATATAAAATAAACCTTATTCCTTGACATCATCCGCCGCCATCTCAGAGGCAGAAGCATTTCGGTTAAACGGTATTACCTGCGTAAATATCCAGAATTCTGGAAATCATCCCTGTAGAAAGAGACGTGATGCAGTTTATTAGTAAACCGCATCACGCAAAATACGGTTTCTCATAACCACCGGCTATTGCCGTGTTCTACGACACAGAATGTAAGTTAATCGGATTATTCACACTGTAGAAACAGGTTGGTTTAAGATACGTTTTTTTTATTCCAGAAAAGATAAACTTTTTTTTAACAATTCTCTGTAGACACACATCGATTGCCTTGCATGCATAGGTGATCTGCAGCTGTCGCATCTCTGACAACTCTGTTTACATATGTTCCTATATCCTCTGAGGAATGGTGCTACCAGATTAAGACGTCATATGCATAAGCAAGGCATTGCAACCAGGTGGCCGATCTTATCAATGAATAAAAATAGTAATAATAAATTGGAGCATGTACTTATATAGCACATAATCAATTGAAATTGCTCTATGCGCATTGTACAAATTGCTCTCCAATGTTACAATTACGCTTCAACAAAAAAAAAGCAATGAAAAAAAAAATGTCCCATATGTGCTTATTTGCGTTGGTAATGTTCAGTTTGATCATTTTCAGCTTGGATCTCATTATTTCATCATTTATGCCAATATTCCAGATCTAGATCTATGGTGAGATAGTGATATCTACCGAAGACTGTCAATACTCTCATGAATTCACTGTTTGCCGAACTATAGCTAAGACAACTTCTAGAAATCTTTAATTGATGCTATAAGAAAATCAACCATTTCTATACCTCCTTCTTGAGATTTAGCATCAGACATGCTCTGGGTAGCTCCCCCATCTCCAGTGGTATCAATGACTCCTTGATTGATCTTATGCTTGTAAGGATCCAAGGCACCTAATAATCCTAGCACTCGGATTGTCTAAATACAGAACATATGGAAGAAACAAATTGCAGTGATTTAGAGATACATGTACATGTAGTTCTCTAGTAATTTAGAGATAAAGTTAAGTGATTTCTGATAGCTACTGATGCAACATTTACAAGCAGTCCGAGTAATATTTTTACTATTTCTTATTACATATTTTTAATGAGTTTTTAAGGACTTGACAAAAAATATCTTTGTACCCACTGGGGATCCAGGGGGGCAAAGCCGGCCTGTGCCCCCCCCCCCTTTCAGAAGCACAAATAAAATTTGTAATGTAAAAATGCCATTAAAACAGAAGTGTGCCTTTCCTTTTTGAAAGTGAAGACCTTGTTTTGTTTTGTTTTTTCCTTGTCAAATTTTACCTCAGGAAAATGTGCCCCCCCCCCACTTTTGGAAAATCCTGGATCCGCCCCTGATTGTGCCAAACAATGAATTATAGTAACTATTTCACACATGTTTTTTTTTTTAATGAAATGATCAAGATGAATACTAACTTCTCTTCTTAGAGTTGGAGACTGCTCAGTCTTGAGGAAGTTGAGTAGAACATCTAGAAGATTAGGATACTTGTTGTATGGTTCCACCACATAGCCCGTGCTCTCTACTAATTGTCCTAGAGTCCACAATGCAACCTGATAAAATAAAGAATACATTACCGGTAACTTGATTTAGTCATTCATTACTGTTTTAATTTGTAATGCATGTACATGAAATGATGAATATTAAAAATGATAAAGTTGAGACCAAAAAAGCAGGACTGGCCCAAGACAGATTGATCGGATGAATCGCAACTCTTTGTAAGACCTCTTTGTAAGACGGGCCCCAGGTAGTGTTTCATGAAGCAAAGAGTCCTACAGTCCGACCTCTCTTATCCGGCCTCCCCTTATCCGGATCTCTCTATTATCCGGACGCACACTTGCCGAGATTTTTTTTTTTTTTTTTTAAATCTAGTACAGGTACGTGAGGAAATGAGATTTCAATCTAAACTCAATCCTATACATAAACCCACTCTGCTTACATATATTTCCCAACATAGTCACCCTACACCGAACATATTTTTCATGAAAATATCTCACCCAAATCACCAAAAGAACTTTAGGAATGATAATTTCCAGTAAATCAGGGTGCAGCGCAAACATTTCATCACGTTTCTCTTTTTGATTCGCGGGAAAAACAACACATGTCTTGGTAGCTAACTTTAGGCCTCAATACGGACAGCGCCATCTATCGTGTTTGAGCCTACAGTCAGTGGAACAATGGCTGACATTGCGAAGCTGCGATACCCGCCGCGATGATCTAATTTTAAAACTTGGTTTCATCGAGTCATTCACTTTCTTTCGAAGTATGCTCGATGTATACCTCAGTCATTTTAGCAGGTAAATTATCCAAGAGTTTTGGCCATCGATCGATTTCATTTCAATAAAAACACTGCCTATAATTTGCACTGACTCTGCAGTGAATATTGTCTTTACCGTACGCCCACTACAATAGTGCAGTGTAGCTACCGCCGGTGGCCTGGGGAGGCAGCCGGCAGCGCTCTGCGTGTTTTTAATATTGGGTCTCCCAGATCCGGATAAATCCCTTATCCGGATTGGTGCTGGTCCCAACGTGTCCGGATAAGAGAGGTCGGACTGTAATTTGTTCAGAGCAAATCAGATGCAAGGATTCGGAAGCTGATAACATGCGTAAGAGAGACTATACAGGAACAAATTCTACATGATAGGACATGAATGAATTATGAACAAGATAGATGAAACTTAGCATTCCATAGAAGTGTGATATATTAATTCTCTTATTGAGTCTTGAGTAATGACTGATGACCTTACCTCTCTCTTGCGTAAAAAAAGCATTGTCCTGAAAAATCTACAACATAATACAACATCAATGTATAATGAATAACATAAATAAAACCTAGCATTCCATAGAAATGTGGCATGTTAATACTTGTTTAGTCTGGAGTAATGAGGACCAAGTGAAGACCTTACCTCTCTCTTGCGTAACAGAGCACTGTCCTGTAACATATCTAGCATGATTGGACACAGTTCATCCATCCATTTCTTCATCTCAATGCCACTCACCTGAAACACAAAGAAAATCAAACATTCAATTCGAAACTTAATAACAATAGCTGGATCTATAAGGCACTTTTTGCCAAAGGATACAAAGCGCTGCTATCTTTAACCTGGCTTTAGCTCAAGCCACCATCACCGGCGCTCAGTGCATGCAAGGAATTACTCCTGCCAGGTACCCATTCACCTCAACTGGGTCATGTGCAGCAGTGTGGATAATTTTCTTGCTGAAGGATAACACGCCATGGCTAGGATTCGAACCCACAACCCCCTGTTTAAAAGGTGAGAATCGGAACCACTAGACCAAGATGCACCCACATAAGGGAACACACTGCCTCATGGATCAACTTATTATTTTTGTATTTATTTTTATTTGATCTTTCCTAGCACATTTCTGATTATAATTATTATTATTATTTTATTCAGCATACAGAATCAAATAAAATATTACAAACAAGTGAATACAAAATGCAATAGAGTCATACAGATCATAATATAAAATTCAAGACAAAATTACGTTGTATCAGGTGCCTCTGGTCAAGCTGCCAGGGTATGGAAAGTTAACTTAATAACTATGGTCCGCAGACCTTCCTCCCCATACCTGACCAGACGCACCTGATATTGATTGAAATAATACATATATATATACATACATGTATATCAAAGTAAAATACATACATTTGGTAATGGTCATGATGTATAAACGAATGGAGAAAAAATAAGAAAAATTATTAAATCGTTTGTAATGTGTAATGTCAGAAATGTACAAACATTTTAAATTTCTTTGTTTTATCATGATTGGTGATATACTGTGTTCTTACAAAATGCATTATTGCCAATCATTGAAGTTTCAGTTTCACTATATCATCATATCAAGATAGCACAAATAAAAGTCTGATGTAAAATCGGGAAATCTATCAAGTGAAACACATCTTTAGTTTATATATATCATATTCACATCACAATCTTTTGGGGGCACATGCATTGATATAATCTAGTAATAAATGACAAGTGGAATGCCTCTGGCCGTCTCACCTGCATCACGCATTTCAATATAGCAGCAGTGCTGACTTTGAAAACTACTCTAAATCGTACAAGATGATCAGTGATACATGGTTACTCTTATGTCCACTTTTTATGAAATAGACCAATAAAACTTAAAGAGATATGATGGTTATTCAACAAAAAACCCCAACATGGCCAAAGTTCATTGACCTTACATGACCTTTGACCTTGATCATGTGACCTGAAACTCGCACAGGATGTTCAGTGATACTTGATTACTCTTATGTCCAAGTTTCATGAATCAGATCCATAAACTTTCAAAGTTATGATGGTAATTCAACAGATACACCCAATTCGGCCAAAGTTCATTGACCTTTGACCTTGGTCATGTGACCTGAAATGCGCACAGGATGTTCAGTGATACTTGATTACTCTAATGTCCAAGTTTAACGAACTAGACCAATAAACTTTGAAAGTTATGATGGTAATTCAACAGATACCCCCAATTCAGCCAAAGTTCATTGACCCTAAATGACCTTTGACCTTAATCATGAGACCTGAAACTTGCACAAAATGTTCAGTGATGCTTGATCACTATTATGTCCAAGTTTCATGAATCAGATCCATAAACTTTCAAAGTTACGATGGGAATTCAACAGATACCCCCAATTCGGCCAAAGTTCATTGACCCTAAATGACCTTTGACCTTGGTCATGTGACATAAAACTCATGCAGGATATTCAGTGATACTTGATTAACCTTATGTCCAAGTTTCATGAACTAGGTCCATATATTTTTTAAGTTATGATGACATTTCAAAAACTTAACCTCAGGTTAAGATTTTGATGTTGATTCCTCCAACATGGTCTAAGTTCATTGACCCTAAATGACCTTTGACCTTGGTCATGTGACATGAAACTCTAATGGGATGTTCAGTAATACTTGATTAACCTTATAGCCAAGTTTCATGAACTAGGTCCATATACTTTCTAAGTTATGATGTCATTTCAAAAACTTAACCTCAGGTTAAGATTTGATGTTGACGCCGCCGCCGCCGCCGTCGGAAAAGCGGCGCCTATAGTCTCACTCTGCTATGCAGGTGAGACAAAAAGGAATAGTGACATGTACTTTTGGGGGGAATTTACCAACACTACAGATAAGCTTCAAGCACTGAACAAAATCATTAAGTGTTATCATCATTAATATTGTTATCATTGTTAATGTAATACACTCTCATATAAACTCACTTGAGCCTGCTCTCCAATGGCAGCTAGAACATTGATCACAACACTTGGGTTTGGGTCAGCTTCCTTCAGTTTCGGTACAAGTGCCTGAAAAGAAAATGTAAAATAATTTTTTAAAAGGAGGCTATAAATGACCAATACTGTATGAAGTGCATGCATCACAAAAAAGTTTCAATCTTAAATGATAGGAGCCTTGACAGTAAGTTTAAAAATAACACTCACAATATTAATCAATTAATCAGAAGTATCATGATTATACTAGCCAAACTGTGACATTTGAAAATACATTGTACATGAAAGTGTCACTACTTATTATATTGATGCAAAGAGAAAGTATCTATTTTGCAACAATCATCATTATCACATCACCATCACTGTTATCATTACCAGCAGCAGCATCACCATCATCGTCATCACCATCATCATCATCATAATCACCATCCTCATCACCATTAAAACCTCTCCATTATCATCACCATCATCATCACCACCACCACCATCACCATCTTCATCATAATCATTATCATTATCATTATCATCATCATCATCATCATCATCATCACCATCACCACCACCACCACCATATCACCACCTTCATCATAATCATCATCATCACCACCATCACCATCTTCATCATAATCATTATCATCATCATCATCATCATCATCATCACCACCACCACCATCACCATCTTCATCATAATCATTATCATCATCACCACCACCACATCACCATCTTCATCATAATCATCATCATCATTATCATCATCATCACCACCATCATCACCATCTTCATCATCATCATCATCAACAGCATCTACCTTTAGAATAGGTTCCATGTATGGTCTGATAAGCCTTGGTGCGTTAGAAACGAGATGGGCAAGCATTCTAGCACTCTGTTCTTTGTTACGTCCCACACCACTGTGCTCTAGTTCAGTCAAAATCTAGGGGGTGGGGGTAATAATAGTTTAATCATCAAACATAAAGGCCCGTATTCTGAAGTCAGGTTTAACTTAGATCACGGTCTAACTCTGTGCTAAAATTATGGGGAGCCAAAAATTTTGTTCAGATTGTATATTTCTTATGTTTACTATTTTTTTTTCTTTTGCTTTCATAATGAAGAAAAATATGTCAATTATCATTCCCAGACAATTATGAACATTTGGGTGTCAAATGAGTTAATGGGCATATGGTTTTCTGACCCAATTGGCTCTCCATACTAAAACCACAACTTAACCAGGGTTTAATTTCAACCAGAGTTCAGAATACGGGCCAATGAGTGTATTCCTTTATGAAGGCATAACAAAGGCAGGGTTAAGGTTGGGTAAATACATCTGTACATCATATATGTACAGAAAATAAAAATGTCTTACAAATGATAATCTTAAACCTGGCTTGGCTGGGCAACACAATGTGGTATACCATTGATGTAAATGTAAATGACAAACATTCTTAGTATGTTAAAAGAAAAGATTCAACACCTGGCTGGAATGTCATGTTTCTTTGCTCATTTCTCAATAATCACCATTCCCTCTAGTATCATTTGGAACAAATCATTTAAAGGGGAAGTTCACCCTGAAGAAAAGTTTGTTGTAAAATATTACAGATAAAACAATAAAAAATATTGGTGAAGGTTTGAGGAAAATCTGTTAAAGATTAAGAAAGTAATTAGAATTTTAAGTTTTGGATTTGTGACGTCATAAACGAGCAGCTGTTCCACATGTTATGTAATATGAAATGCATAAATTTCATGTTTTTGATGATTCCTGATGACTTATTTTTGTTTTCTTTTCATGATCGGGTGTGAAATGGTTTGTCTACTGATATACAAAAAGTACAATAATAACAAATTTCAGTTTATGAGAAAATGACATTTCACTGATTTTTTGTCATTTGCTATGACGTCACAAATCAAATAATTCAAATTCTAATAACTGTTTGATTCTGTGATGGATTTCCCTCAAACCTTCACCAATATTTTTCATAATATTTTCTGCGATTTTTACAATAAACTTTTTTCAGGGTGAACTTCCCCTTTAATACAGACAAACATTTGGGTGGTTATTTGACTGGATTCTGTTTGAACTCATTTAAAGATTGTTTCCACAACTGGCATACATCTTTTACTAAACAATCACTGGAACAGCATACCTGAATGAGTGTTTTCCTTAGAGAAGGCATGACATAAGCAGGGTTAAGGTTACTGAGACGACCTATTGTACACATGGCGAGCTCCCGTATCTCGAAGATCTCATCGTTGAGGGAGAGGAAGAGGGCACCAAGGTTCTCGGCCTGCGCTAGGTGGCCATCAAAGCGCTCGTCAAGTGATGCAAGGACACAGTATCGGATGTCAGGATCTATGGAATACATATTCAGATTTAATTCAAATAAACTATAAAAACAAAACACAAAGACAACAAATGTTTTGTGTAAAAAATAATTATACAAATAATATTCATCCAAACTAAATCACACAATAAATAAAACATTAAACCCATCAATTCAAACTAATAGGCCTGTATTCAGAAATCGGATTTAACTTAAACTCAGGTTTAAAGTTGTGGTTAAGTATGGACAGCCAAATGTTACATAATCACTAACAGTAGAGATATAATATACAAGCTCATTCGGCTCTCAAATCATTCATAATTGTGAAGGAAGTATAAATAGATGATTGTCTTCACTATCGATGAATCGGGAAAGAGCACAGTAAACATAGGAAACATACAACTTCATAAAAAAAATTTGATACTTTTGGCTTCCCATACTTAAACCACAACTTTAAACCTGAGTTTAAGTTAAACCCGACTTAAGAATACGGGCCATAAAATTCACGGGGATGAAATCCTGTGGAAAGAGGTTAACTCTACTGCCCTAGGGGAGAAAAAAAAGTGACTAACAGGAACTACAGCAAATCCTCCTCTGGAATTCACCCCTGGCTATACATATTACTCCCAGGGTACATTTGATAGGGAGAAATAACAAGAGAGAATAAATCAAAGTTTAAAGAAAGGGAGGCATAAAAAGTGGTAACAGAATAAGGGATTAAAATGCATTTATAAGTGAAATTCATAGACTATTTGTTAATTTATGACATGCTCTTGTCTTGTGTTACCTGAATCAGTGATGGCTACAACCAAGAGTTTAGAGAGTACCTCTGCTACCACCTGAGTGTTTGTTGCACTGACTGGGTGTGGGGCACTCCGTAGCTGAAAAGGGTGGAAAGGAATTTTTCATCATTTAAGTCAGTATTTTGTATCTTAATAGAACATTATTCCCTTTCATTCGACTCTGGAAATCTTCTATCAAGTTCATTCTCCTGAAGACGACAAGTACACACTTGTAGAAACGTTGAGTTTGGGTGGTCCTTTTCAGGGCCAACAATTGCCCATGAAAGAATACATGGTGTATCATGAAACCCGCTACACTCTTATATCAGGTTTCTCAATAAGGTCTTCATTTCGTAAGACACTTATATCTTAACCCTTTTCTCTAAGCTAGCTTACCCATTTTATTCTTTGTCCAATTCATCTGTCATGGACTTTTACCATTCTCATTTCATGCTACTCTTATTATTAAAGCTAGCTTACCTATTTTATTATCTGTCCAAATCACCTGACTTTTTTCCTGTTCATAGTGTACACGAGCAGAAATAAATTACTGATAATATACAATCACCCACAACACCTTGAAAATAGATATTTTACCAAAAATAGTCCACTCTACCATGAATACTGACATGGTGACCCACTAGCAAGGGAACAAATTAATATTCTTTTTTTCCAATTGGAGACATTTTGTAATTTGTTTGTATGATGTTACACTTTTTTTAACCAAGTAGCAATTAATGTACAAGTATTCTTTCACAACTTAGAAAGTTTGAATGGGGGCTGTTTTATCTTTTTACTGTTCATACAAACAATCAATAATAGCTTACATTTACAGCTGGTTGAAGCAGGCTGGAACAGGTTCTAGCAGCCTCAATCCGGATCTCCTTGTGCTCACTGGACAGGAAGTGGTCGGCACAGTGACGAACAAACTGGGTTAGGGAGTGACCTTCAAAGTCAAAGTTTCCCAGGGTTCTGAGAGCTAGCACAGTACTAGTGATATCACCAGAATCTACCGATGACAACGTAGCACCTGCCAGAAAATGAAAATCAATATTTTTTCCCAATTCTGTGGCTATTATTTCTTCCATTCATTGATGTTGATTTATAATGATTCATTAGCATTTTACAGGAGATTTTTTTAACTTAGAGGAACTACTTTTTTTTATTTTTTTCATGCGGGAACAAACTGCCCTTCAGCACCCAATTGGCTTGTTTCTTTTTTATTCTTTTTTGCCAGTTAGCTCTGGTGAAAATTTTTCAAATGTACATTGCAATAAAATTTTGAAGTAAATTTTACATAGATATATCATATATTGGTTCATTTACCCATAACCAGTAACCAAACATTATTTGCACCTGGCAAGGTACACTAAACAATCATCTAAAAGTATCTCACAGATCACTGGCAATTCTAAGTTAACTTTCAAATTCATATATTTCCATTTTCTTGATAATTCAAAAAGTTCTTGAGATTCCAGATATTTATTACTTTCTCATCACTGCAATATCCTAATTTTCTGCAAATTACACTCCAAATGTGACTTCCAGCCCAAGATACAATAGCATGTTTACAAACCCGTTTGACTAGCAGGAGATAAAAGTGCCCTTGGTGTTCCGGGATGTCGCAGGGGTTTGTGCATGAGGACGAGGGATAGCATCTTGAGTAGGCCATCTTGGATGTCTTTCTTGAGTTGTGGTATCTGCTTAGCAAGGTCATGGAGGGCTGCCGTCAAAGCAGGACTGAATGAACAAGGCATGAAAGAGGTATGATATGGAAGTTAAACACATGTAATATGAAGATTCTAGGGCTAATCTCTACGTAAGGTCAGCTTTGATTTACAGATTCTACCATAAAATCAGACGTGGATCTAGGGGGTGTGGTTTCTGTCCAAAGAAATGACTGCTGACCTTTTTTTGACAAATATTTTGGACAAATAGAACCCCTTTCAGAGAAATCCTGGATCTGCAGCTACTTATAATTCAAATTTCTTGTACAGCACATATCACATTATGATATACGGACTAATACTAACTAACATGCTATGGTTCTTGTTTCTAACAGCTTCTAGTGATCCAAGTATTTGATGATTCAAATCAATAAATATGAAGTGAGTTGATCATTTTCTTAAGATGTGGAATTGCCCAGGATAAAAAAAACATTGAATACCCACCTCAGACCAACAGCAAGCATGGGTTCCAATAGTTCTTTGACATCTCTAGCGATGACTGGTCCTACTGCTCTAGCTAACATACTGATACAGGTAAACACTGCTGGATCCACTATGATGCTTTTATGTTTCCTGAAAGCAAGAAGAGAAGAGGGATATTTCTCATGAATATTCATGGCTCAGTTTCAAATAAGGTAAGTGTGGTACAGTTCATAAAACAGCTAGCATAGCTTCAAATATTCCTTGATTTGTATTGGGTGTTCATGGTTTGAATAGCTGCTTTGGGTAAAGTTTCTCGGCCTAAATGAAACTGCTCACATTTAAAAAAAAATGCTCAGCTCACCAACTGACTGAGATGTCTTTATGGGCAAAGAATGCGCAACAAATCTCTGAAAAGTTACTTAGGTGTTCTGAGTAATGATTTCTGAAGTGCTTTGACTAACATATCTTAGCTTGACTGACCTGGAGGAGTGTCAATATGTGGAAAGTACAAGTCAACAATGTCAATGCCTAATTGCTTAGACATCAAATTATATAACGGTTTGATTAAAGTTTTCTTATCCCAACTTCTCAATGTAAGGTATCTTTATATGACAAGAGAAAATGAACATTACCCCCAAGACCTTGCTTTAGGTGATTGGAATAGCTATGGCATGGTTGCTTTTGAATTTCTTTGGGTAACTGACCTGTGTGGGATGTCTTTATGTGGCAAGGAGGAACGAACAATCTCTAAGATCTTGCTCAGGTGCTCTGTGATGTTTCCTTTGACCGCTACTGCTAGAAGACCAACGGCTTGGAATGCATTGGAACGCTCCCTCTCCTAATGAAACAAAAACAATTACAATGAATATTTAATGGTGTTTCCAGACCTTGTCTTTACACAAAGTTTAAAGTTCGTCTTCATTCATCCAAATCAGAAATTTGTTTCGTTCACAACTTCAAGTAAATGAACATCAAAATACCATATTAAACATATCAAGCTATTATTACATAGCACAGGCACTTTGTTTCTTCCTGCAATTTTAAATATTGGTGGCATTTAAAGTTGGAAAAATGCATAATATCTGAATGATACAATACACTTATAGGCTTGTCATGGTAATCATGAATAAAAATGCTTTAATGAAATTTGCATTATTATTTTCACATTAAATTGATTAACAATATGAATGATCTTTTCACCCTTTCCACAGGAGGAGTCCCCCTTTATCAAAAATCTGATTTAGTTGCTGTATTCAAGTTATCAATTCACTTACCCTCCTCAAGGATATCAGCATGTAATTGACTGTGTCATCAAGATACCTGAAATAATCAAGCACAAACATAGATAATAGAAATAATATGTGTCTTTAACACTTCATCCGTTGATTACTGAATTATGTGATTCACATAGGCTTTGAACAGGGAACATCCAGTTCCAGGAGGCAATGGGTTAATACATAAGGGAAATGTCTCTTAGCACCTTACACATATACTGGTTGGTGTTAATATTGCTACTAAGAGTTAAATTACGTCTAAATTCTGAGGAAAGCTGGTTGCCTCCTAATTCATAAGCAAAAATAATCTTAATTTTCCAGTGAAAAGTTGATCAAGAAATCATTTTTTATGAAATGAAAAAGAAAATGGATGTACAAGTATAGAGTAAATTTCAATGATTTCTTTCGAGAAAGTACTTGTTTTGAGCATGGATGAGGAAAGGTGAAATTTAGCATGCCAAAGCAGAGGGGACTAAATAACAAATAGACCAAATTGACAATAGTCTGAATGGGTATAGCTCATGTGGTCTTAGACTATCTAAAAGACAGACTACTTTTAGACCAAGTGAATATAGAACATTTTCCGGTGACTTACGAGTCTACAAACTTCTTGGGTTCAAATGCAGCGAGCCTTGGGAGGAGGTTCAGAAGAATTTGCTGGATGAGAGGGTTGCGACTCCCACGGAACTTCAACACTTGCTGACAGACCTAGAGTGTGTTGGTTTGGTCCAAAGAAAACATGAACAAATATCACATTGCAAAGTGATGGAGATTTAGTTTGATAACAGATTTAAAATAATGATGATTTTAATGATGATTTTGCAATAATGCAAAAACAGAATTAGAACCGAGTGAGATCTATACAATGTATCAATACAATTGAATAGGATATATTTATTTTTTTCATGTGGATTGCTGACTCTGGTTGACAAATGTTAGCCAGCACTGATGAAGGTATGATGATGATGATGATGCACAGCATTTGTATAGCGCCATATATCTGTCAAAGACATTCAAAGGCGCATTGGAGGAGCCAGCCAATCTGGGTCGCCTACAAGGGCGCGCACACAGAACTGTGACTCGCAGGTCTCTCCTCCCGATAACTGGTTGGGGGAACGCAGGTGGACCACTACACTGGGGTTTCCCCTATTCAATGGTAATAAGGAAAAGATCAATAAAAGGTTGCTCCTGACACTCTGTGGTGCCTTAACTTTAAGTGTCATTGCTATACCAGTGCATAATGATTATAAACAGAAGGTATTGTAACATCACTGTTTAAGGAATCGCCCACACCTTATATCCACTAATCTCACCTGGGTTGAGTGCAGCACAATCAGAAAGCAATAGTTGATGGGTAGAATTCATACCATTAAAAAGCTATAGGTAAAGGTTGGTCAAGATTTTTTGAACACTGAATTTTGTTTTTCCCCTTAGAACATGTAACAGGACTACCTGGTTCTGGTTCAACAGGTTAACCCTAATTCTCCCGGGGGGGCCATAATGGCCCCCCCCCTCAACAATTTTCGCGATATATCTGCTGCGCGAAATTTTTTCACCTCGCAGCTCACTGACTTTTTACATTCAAGTCTCGCGCAAATTTTGAGACCAAAGTTGTGACACCCGGGTACGCGGTTACGACATTACGCAACATTATGCAAGTGCATGTCAGACCCAAAATTGCTCATAAACGTGATTTCATGTACAAATCCAATGCAAATTGCGTATTTAGCCAAAATTCATAAATGTATCATTATTTCTACTTTTACTGATTAAACTTAATTGATTTTGCCTTGTTTATGATCAGAATTATGTCTGGAACAATTTCCATTGAAAAAACAATAAAAAACAAAAAGTAAAAAAACAAAGAAATACATAAGAAATTCATAAAACAATAAAATACATAAGAAATTTATTTCCAAACCAAAGTTTTTTTGAATTACAATTGTTAAGAATGCTACAAAGAAAATTGTTACCAAGAATTAGCATTCTAGGGGCTTTATTTAGTGAATTAGAGCAAAAAGTATGATTTATGCATAAATTAGCATAATTAATTCATATAAAATAAAATCTCATTATTTTGGAAAATTTTACCATACAGCCTTGTAGATTACATCGCACACTACCAGCGTGCAAATTTTTGCGTCGCTCGCGCGATCTGCAGCCGAGATCTTAAGGGGGGGCCATAATGGCCCCCCCCGGGAATGACAAGAATCAAAATACCCCGGGAGATTTAGGGTTAAGGTATCCGTATATTATCTCAAGAACTACAACACTACTCACCGGGTTGAATTTCTCCTGCATCAGTTCCAGGCAGTATCTGCTCTCAGTGATGCGTGGTTTGGGCTGGATACTGGTAGAGCCGAGAGACAGCGGACTGGCCAGGGCTCGCTGGACGTACTGGTTGTATCCTAGCTGGGGTCCCGTTGGTGACTTGGCTTTGTTGCTTGATGAACCAAGATCCTACATACCCAGACATGGATCAGAGAAAGGTGGATGATGAAAGAGTTTGGATTGAGAACTATGGATCAATGCCCCGTAATAAGGTCAGCAAGTCATTCCAAAGTTTTACAAGTTACCGCGGCTGGCCTGATTCAAGTCACACTCGTTGCAATCACCCTTAACCCCCTCCCTCCCTCCACTTTGTACTATTCAGTGAATCCTCCATTGTCAACCCATCCCTCCTACTCTCCTCCTCCACTTGCTCCTTCCATGTCTTCACTGGCTGTCCACTCCTCCTTGAACCACCCTCCTCAAACTCAAAAAACCCTTCTATAAATATGATCATCGTCCATCCTTTACCAACATAACCAAAATTGTCTTCGCCAACAAAGTTCAGCATAGTTTATAAAAGAAACTTAAATCAGTGAAAGTATAAATAACAAAGAATGTACATAGAGTTACATCAAAATTATATGGCATCAAGTAATCTAATCCAAACCAAAATTTAATGAAAGTGTGAATTTTCATTACACTGCATGTCAATCAAATACAACTGAAGCTAACTGTTTCTATCAAGAATTTAAAAAAATGTATTCACTCACTCGAAAGCTGTGTTCATGTTGTGTCTGCTGTTGTGAAACCTCCTCCATTTCTTGACGAAGACGCTGTCAAAAAGAAAAGAAATATTTTTTAACAGAAAATAAGAATAAACGATCCCCATCTGGAAAGGAAATCATTCTAAAATTCATTTCTTCCAGAAAAATAAGAGTTAATTGTCCATCAGCCTTTCAATGCTATAAAAGTAGTATTTTATTTGCTTTGTAACAGAAAATAAATTGAATGTGAATCTTGACAGCAGAATTCTCTCTTTGCTGCATGTCAACTGATCTTCATTAAACTAAGAAAAACCAAAGAATTGCTTGCTAAAAAAGACGAAAAATTAGGGTCAGTTGGTCACTTGTTTTTTAGGTACCCCCGGTATAATATGAAAGAGCTCCTTAATGTGAACACAAACTTATATGGAGATTGAGGTTTGTTGTCCTCTACTTACAGCATGGATATTGTTTTCCAGCATCATTAGCCAATTCTTATTAACATTGGTTCAATTCCCACGGGGGGGGGGAGTCTTCAATATTAATAAATTGTTAGAAATAAAAGGTGGCATGTTTTACTGGGGTCAATCAGATTACAGCAGTAAGAATAATAATGGCATATTTACCAAGGGTAGCCACTTCAGTTCGAAAAACCTTTCTCCCAGCAGGCCCTGCTATTATTATTACCTGGCTAAGCTAGGAATCGAACCCATGACCCTCTAAGTCAGAGTCAGAACCACTAGACCACTAAACGCGCCCACATAATTCATATAGTTGGACACTGCCTACATGTACCACAGAACTCCTGCTGAGCATCCTTATCTCACAAAATCCTGAAACCAGCAAAGCTGGAATTGCTGCGGCTTTGACTCGAAAACTGAGGACATCAGACGTCTCCTAAATAGGTCTTTCTTCTTGTACCATAGCGATTTATTTGAAATCAAGGAAGAACTTACTTGATGCAATCCATATATTGATGTACGAATGAGTGAGACCCAGGCTTACCTCTCCTTCTCTACTGCTATTTCTGATGAGTTCATTGATGATGAGTAATGATCCATGGGCCCTGTCGTCTCGGTTCAGTCCTTTTTCTCCCTTTCCTATTTCTTCAAAGCCCTTCTCAGCTTCCTCATATGTTTGCTAGCATTTTACAAGGGAGAAAAGACAAGTGTTACATTTATACATGTACATGAATGTGTGTGTTGAAATATGGAGTGCCACAGGGGTCAATCATTATCCCCTTAAAGGGGAATCCAGCCTTGGCCATAAAATGTTGTGTTGGGAAGGAGAAAAATAAATTAAACAGAATGGTGAAAGTTTGAAAGAAATCGGACAAGCAATAAGAAAGTTATAGCTGCTTTAAAATTGAGATCACTAATAGTATGTAGATTTCAAATTGGCAACAGGGTAAGTAAATTATGACAAGGGGCAAGGACAACTTTCCCATAGGCCATGTACTTTATTATCAGGGATTTGTGGTTTTCTCCTAAGTACCAATTTCCCTGGGGCAGTAATCTAAATATAATCCAGGTAGTATATTGTTTTATGTCCTCATGAAAGAAAAATATAATTTGAAATAAAACTTTTGGGAAAAATGACATTTTAGCCATAATATGTATTGGAGTACATGGAAGAGTAGTCCTTGCCTTACATCACTATGCCATCCCATATGCGGCCAATTTGAAGTCTCCATGAATATAGTGATTACCAATATTTACAACTTTTAAAAATTCATAACTTTCTTGTTGTTTGTCCAATATTGTTCAAACTTTCACCTATCAACTTATTTTTCTTTTTCTTATAAAAACAAAGGTTCTATTTGGGTTGGATTCCCCTTTAATGCTTACCATGTACATGTTCATGTCTTATGGATGTATGACTTACAATTGTAGGTTTCCACTGCATAACAGTTATGGCAACTTTTCAATCAAATGGTAAGTTCTAAAGAATCCTTAAATATGATTGCCTGTTGAGTGCAATGGAAATTAATACCATTCTCAGGCAATGTTGAAATAACAGTTACTTTGACGAATTGGACTCTGGATAAAGATTAAATTACAGAAATCAAATCTATGCCATGCATTCATGTCCTTTGTCAAAGACATCACTCTACCTTTGCCACTTTTCAAGTCAAGGCCAAACAATATAGTACACTTAAAAACAGCTCACTTTTAAGCCAAATTAATGAACTGCATAAATCTCTTAATGACTGACACTAGAAAGAAGCTATGGGACTACACTGACCTTATACCACTGGGGCTTCTGCATTTCTTTGGTTTCACGTTGAGCGGTTAACTCAAGACAAGCTCTCAATGCAGAGACAGCTGCTTCTCTGATTGCTTGCTACAATGAATGAAAAAGACACAAAATGACAAAGGTGAATCGAGTCTGGGTGGAATGTAAATTAATGAATAAACAGACAAATTAATTATATAAATTAATCAGTAACCAAATACATAAATAAATGAATAATAGATATGAAAAAAATAAATAAATGTAAATAAATAAAGAAGATCTGATTAAAATATGAATGAACAGATGAATGAATAAATGAATGAATGAATGAATGAATGGATGAATGAATGAATGGATTTAATTAGTGAATGAATGAAATAAAAAAAAGTACTGAAGTGTATCCAAAGTGCAAATTCTTCCACCCACCATAGACTATTTTATATCAGGACATAATGAAAAGATTGTGACTACAACTTATAGTATAAGGCATTTGTGCAATTTTAGTACTCAGAAATGCAACACATTCTGTGTAGAAATGTTAGTAAACAAACTGGACAGAATTATGCTCAAATATTTTTTTTCAAATTTTGTGAACTAATCTACAGATTATCAGCCAATTGCAAAATCCTATACTATATGCAAGAGCTTACCTTGGGGTCTCGGATAGCATTGAAAATGTTGTCGAAGAATGATTGCACTTGTTGGAAGAAAAATGTTGGAGTGTTTTCTGCTAGTTCACGAAGAACAAGAACCTGCAAATACAACCAAAAAAGGACATTGTTATCAGTTAGAAAGATTTACATTGTTTACAGATCTAGTACCTCTTATAGAAAATTGCAATGATTCAAATGTTCATATTGCAAGGCACAATAAAAGTCATTATAGGTTACAGATCTTAAACAAAATTAAGTTGTATAACATCAATAGCAAACTGTATACTTCATTTCCTTAACAAGTGAAAATAATTTCAAATGTAGATATTGTTTTTGTATTCTTCCTATGCCAATATATCCAAATAGTCAGCAGTAAAAAAAATAATGTCGATCAGAAAGAAGTTGAAATTTGATACATACAGCAGCATGTCTGCGACCCTCTTGTCTGTCTCCTCCCAGCCACTCGAGGGCTCTCTTCACCTCAAAGTCTACATACTCTGGTGTGAATGTACCTCCAGCCAAAGCTAAATGACCTATGGCCTTTGCTGCCATCTCCATGACGATGACATCATTGGAAGGGAGCAGGTTACGTAGATAATTGGCAAAGCGTGTGATTCTTGTAGCATTGTCTCCATCTATCCCGATGAGGCTTACTGAAATTAAATATCAAGAGCAATTTCATTATCAAAATGGCTTTCATTGCATTCTAATTTCAACTACTGCAGCCAACAATTTCCATATTTAAACCACTGGTTCACTGCAACCATCCTGCCTGTGGGGAATCTACAGGTAGGACTATGGTATGGCAATGCTGTACATAGCACACAGTTTAAAAAATCATTAAAATATCACTTTTGTGACCAAAATTACTAATTTCCATAAAGTTGCAATTTATTTTTCATTGGTAACTTGGGAATATTTTTTGTATTCACCAGAGCGCTCAAAACTTGAATTTTGGGCATATTTTTGTGTAACCCTCTATTGGTGGAAAGTAATATGGCAAGAAAATTTTCATTTTTCAATCTCTACTTTTAAGAAAAAAATAATTTAAAGAATTAAATTTACATAAGAGCCAAGTTATATAA
This sequence comes from Lytechinus variegatus, assembly GCF_018143015.1. Classification (NCBI taxonomy): domain Eukaryota; kingdom Metazoa; phylum Echinodermata; class Echinoidea; order Temnopleuroida; family Toxopneustidae; genus Lytechinus; species Lytechinus variegatus. The sequence goes on from NC_054753.1 coordinate 4,931,647, forward strand.
TGAATAGCTGTAATGAAAACTGACAGTGTAAGAAAATCAAGCATTTGTCCCATAGAAATAGAGAAAATAAGCCAAACATTGCCACCCTTATTTTGCCACACATGGAGATGTAACTGAGAACAAGGTTATATCATAACCTTGTTCATTGAATGAGTGCTTAAAACAAGCATTGGGTATTAAATGTCATATCTCAGCTTTGGAAATTTCTCAAGACAGTGACTGTAGACCTATATCTTGTTGTGTCTCATCTCCTGGGGCCGATTTCCCGAAAGGGTCTTTCCAAGGACCGACTTATGTCATGTATGTGTCGCCCATCTTTTATGATAAGCGGGGTGTTTTTTAAATTTATGATACAGAATAAGATTTGTTAGTTTGCTTCAAATCTTATACAATTTCATGATATATCACATCATTTTATAAACAAATATTTTGTTTATTCTAACGGACAAATAAAATATGTTTGCAGATGATTTATTTAAAATGTGTTTCACATGGCGCATCATAGATGGGCGACACGAAAGATGGTCCTTGCAAAGACGCCCCAATGAAGGAAAGGTCATGAGCCGCTATAGTACAGAAAACAAAAACAAAAACAATTTAACAAATCAAGTCGCCTTTCTTTATTCATTTGGACCCATATCCCTGAACACACACCTTCAGGAAATTTAAATCTATTCGTTACATGCACTCACCAATCGCCAGAATTCCACCTTTTTTCTCGTTCACGTCCTGACTTGATACCAACTCAAAGATGTGGTGGTTGAGATCGTCCATAAACGAAGTGCGCTCGTCCGCCGAAACTTCCCGCAGCTCGGTGCTCACGTAGTGCTGCAGGTTTTTCGCTGCCCTGGTGCGAACATCGTCGTGTCTGCTCTTCAATCCGCCGACCAAACTATTCATTTGTGACATTTTGACTGACTTGAAAGTACCCAATCCAACTCTGAATATGCTATATCATGTCTGCAACTTTAAAAGATAAGAAGACCAAGAAAATAGAAATTCGTAGATTATAATAATTGACGCCTCTTTTCTCTCGGCTCTCTCAGCTCACCACGGCCTTATCTGATCATCTCATAACAGGAAATGCAATTTGACCTGTGACACGCGCATAGCGCATCACGCAGATAAAATTAAAAGACAAATTTCCCGAAACTGAATCTCAAATTTCCTGAAATTCATAGACACTGGAATTTTCAAATTTCATTTTTAACACAAATCGGACTTTAAAAAACCAACCTACACAAGTTTGGTCCAGGTGTAAGTGACCAAAAATCCAAATCGAGGAATTAACCTTTTTTTTCTTTTTTTACGTTCTTATATAATTTTATCGAGGGGCCCCTTTCACGAGCTCTGCTTCTATGGGCCCAAACCTTTCATGCTATATTCCCTTGGCCGACCTTTGTACTAGATATTTGTATTATATCACTTGAATGGTTTGAATAAACTTATATCACTCACTTATCACTTATCAATATGCACTTTAAAAAAATTATATATAGCAACAAAATAACAAACTGCGAGCAGAAAATTTTAAGCTAGCTTATGAGGTAAACAAATCTTTGAATATATCATGAATACTGAAATTTGCTATGTTTAATTGCAATTTTCGTATTACCCGGAATCATCTGGAAATTTTTCAGATTACCCGATAATGATCGGGATCAATTAGGCGGTCGAAATTGCACAAAAACATGCTTCTATGTACACACCAGGGGCGGCAGAACGTATTTTCGTTTAGGGGGCAAAGCAAGAAAAAGGCACTTATATAATACGTCAAAATTTGCATTTTGGTGCAAACGGATATTCACCATAAGATCATCATCTGCGTGAAGTATTTGTATGTTTAAGTGGTAATTGAGTTGAGCAAAGGGACAAAGCCTTAATTTGAGTGACTTAATGTTGATGACATCTTATTGCTATATAATAAACGTAAATCCCGATTTATTTTTACGTTATCTTTGTGTATATAGTATAATTTCATCATTTTATTATCGTAATTCTGTTTGTATGGCGATGACCCTATACTGGAAAGAAGCTTTCGAGCTATCGTACGTGGGTGAGGGTCGTCCTGTGCAAGCCTTTTGTTTTCAATGCTATATAATATAAAACAATTATCAATGGTGACTTGCCAAATAAAATCAATCAAGATATTTATTTAGGGTTTATTTTTTTCCGCAATTAGCCCTTGCAATCAAGGATGTACCTTTTACAGTATAGTGCCATAATAACCCCCCTCCCCCCCCCCCAAAAAAAAGCGAGTTTCATTAATTCAGAATTGAAAATTTTTAAAACCGCTATAAATGCGTTTGGTGCCCAAAAGGTCGATCATAAATTTGGCACCCCCCCCCCCCCCCGATGCGTTTAAGGTCAGTTACGGGGGACAAGGGGGCCAAATTGAAATGAGGAGCCCAAACTGACCTTAAAATGGGGGGATCAGTGTGATGTTGACATGGGAATTCATGTTCGGCCTGCGCCATTCATATTCGACTTATGGGGGCTTATGGGGCGTCAGATTGAACTGAATTGAGGGGGTGCCAATCTGGTATTCAACATGCAGGGGGCATCAAATCGATCTAAAATTATTTTGTCTGAACATTGAACATTCGGAGAAAAGTTTGTGATCTTGAAAAAGCTAAAGCGTATAGGCCTATGTATAAGTTAAAAATTACCGCGAGCGCCAAACAGAAATTTTTGATATACGTCCCGTGACCTGTACGAAATAAAGGGACTTGTTAAGACGGTTTGCTGGGCTGTTTGCATGCAGTTACCCACGAAATATCAACATGCTAGTGCGAAGAGCGAGCTAAAATTGTTGACATTCTGACCTGATTTTTTGTAATAATGAACAGGAAAGGTACGTAACTAAACAATTGATGCGAGGGCTATAAGCGCGGGAGTAAAAAAAAAACAAAGAGATTTAACTAAAAACGGCCGGGACACGTCTATTTATGATTTCTAAATCACGAAAGGGATGAATATGGAAGCTTAAAAGTGCCACCGAGATGTTGAGATAATTATCTCGGGAAGTCGACATCTTGATAGCAAAAGATAAGATGACGAGATCCTGGATCTCATCATGTCGACATCTTTTAGAAGAGATGATGAGATGACAAGATCCTGGATCTCATCATGTCAACAGCTTTTAGAAGAGATGTTGAGATGACAAGATCCCGGATCTCATCATGTTGACATCTTTTAGAAGAGATGATGAGATGACAAGATCCTGGATCTCATCATGTTGACATCTTTTGGAAGAGATGATGAGATGACAAGATCCCGGATCTCATCATGTTGACATCTTGTAGAAGAAATGATGAGATGACAAGATCCTGGATCTCATCATGTTGACATCTTGTAGAAGAGATGATGAGATGACAAGATCCTGGATCTCATCATGTCAACATCTTAAGAAGAGATGTTGAGATGACAAGATTATCTCATCATCTCTTCTACAAGATGTCAACATGATGAGATCCGGGATCTTGTCATCTCATCATGAGATATACATATCTCACCATAGTAATCTAATGCGAGTGCCAAGCGCTTGCTGATTTTGTTAGAATTATATGCATCCAAACAGCTAAAGCACTTGTAGTCATTGTAATCATGATTAACATGCGCATCTCACTAATCAAATATTGCGAGCGCGAAACGCGAACTGAAAATCTAGGAAATTCAGACCTGAAGAGGGACATTTTAAGGCTTGTTTGTAGGAATTCACGAAGACCATACGTATTTCACAAACCAAATGAAGCGAGCGCGAAGCGCGAGCTGAAATTTTTGACCCCAAACATCATTAATTTTTAAGGACTATTTTTTTTTAATGATCCATTAAGAGTACACATATCTCACCATACTCATCTAATGCGAATGCCAAGCACATGCTGATTTTAGTAGAATTACACCTAACGACATACTTTTTGTAGACATTGTAGTCATGATTATCATACGCATCTCACTAGTCAAATATTGCGAGCGCGAAGCGCGAGCCGATTAGGAAATTCACACCTGAAGAGCAGCATTCTAAGGCTTGTTTGTAGGAATTCACGTAGACCATGCGTATTTCACTAACCAAATGATGCGAGCGCAAGCTGAAATTTTTGATATTCAGATCAGAAAAAGGGACATTTAAGGACTGATTTTAGGAATTCATGAAGAGCAGACATATCTCACTAATCCACTAATGAGAATGTAAGCACGGACGGGAAATTATTAAGACCTAAAAATCATATGTCACTACATAAAACAATTATAATTCGAAGTGCGAGGAAATATATTTGGTGTATATTGACTTGAAAACGGGAGGTTTTAGTACAACAGGATTGTATATCTCGTTAAACAGACAATGCGAGCATCAGGAACAATGAAGACATAGGCCCTGAGCAAATTATGTTTCATAAAGTTATGATATTTTTTTATTTTTATGTAATATAACATAATATGATTATAATATAACATAATTAACAATAATTTATTCCTTCCCACTACGTTTCTCTACCTTTCTCCCTCTTTTTCCCCGTTTTTTTTGGGGGGGCCAGCCGATTAGGGGGCACATGCCCCCCCTGTAGTTACGCCACTGATTGAATAGCAAGGGCAATACACTAACACGACTTAGAACTCTCCTTCGTTATACTCCTCTTTCTTGTTTATTCCCTTTGTCTTAAAATTAAAAATACATACTTGAAAAATTACGAAGCTGGTCGCCCTCTGCGTTCCATATAGCGCCATCATTTTCTTTTTGTTTAAGTAATCCTTGCATTTCATTATATCTACGGTTCTTGTGACACTGTTCCTGACGATCTTTCTCTTCCTTCCTTTTGCAATGATCGCAATAGCCCGTCTCACACTGTGCAACTCGTTGCGATCCGATTTTCAAAGAAATTATAAAACATTTGACATGAACATTCCAACCAATAAAAATCTTAGCGATCCGAGGTCTGAATGGTTGTAGGACTACTGAAATCAAAGTTCAAAGTAGTTCGAGCCTCGATGCAGGAATAGAATAAAAGCAAATTCAATACCAAATCGTAATGATGTCATCATCGGTTGTGGCTTGAAGCCGATTTGGACTTAAATACTCCGACAATAGGGCTTGTCGCAAAGCAAATTTGATAATTCCTAACATTATGCCAAACTTCATATAGGGTAATTTTCTTTTTGTGGAACTTTCATATTTAATGCAAATGTGATTTCTTTAAAAAGAATTGTCGTATCGGATCGCATAGTGTGAGACGGGCACAACTGTTAATGGGCATTTATACTGAATTCGTATGGTGTTTCATCAAAATATAATTTGAGCGCATGGGCTTATACGATTTGCGCCAGGAATAATTGACGGACTTTAGGTCTTGGTATACGCTGTGTTGTTATTATTATTATTATTATTTATTTCGGCAATGAAAATAGAAAGAAATTGGTACAGTGTATACACATAATAAACATAACAGAGTATAGATTGAGCACCCACTGGACTGCCAGGGTCAAATAAAGTTAACTGAATTACTGTAGTCAATAAAGACCATTTGACCCTATCCAGTGGGTGCTTACATAAAACAGAAGCGGATAAAAGAGTGGGTATGAACAAAGATGTTTAAGATCAATTATAATAGAATAAAATAACATAGGTCTACTTAATAACACTTCATCTTAGCTTAGAATATCGAAATTAGCTGTTTAAATAAATAGATAATGAACTCATGCAAGGGTAAATAATATGGTCATTCATTAGGCATAAAATTTTTCTTTAGTTCATTTGTCCATGAAATAAGTGAGTTTACAACCACCCCAGAGCGCAAACTTGCCGGCAATTCATCCCAGTAACGGGGAAAAGAATTGATGGCTGAAAGATGAAGTCGATTTGTTCGCGCTCGGAGGTGGTTGAACTTCACGACCTCCAAGTGCCTACTGTTAATGACAATGGAACATCTAACTGCATCACAACGTACAATACCATACAAAGCCTTCACAACATAAATTAGTAATGAAAATTTCCTCCTTGATTCCAATGTTTGCCAGTTGAGTTTTAGTAATCTGTCATGATAGGACATTTCTTGCCTTCTTTGTTTAAGTATTATGCGGGTGGCTCGTCTCTGAACATTTTCGACCTTTTGGGATAGATATTTCGTATGCAAGTGCCAAGCTGGTTGACCGTACTCAAGAATCGGAAGAACAATTGTTTTGAACAATGAGAATATGGAAGATGCGGTCAAGGACTTAGAGACTGACAATACAAAACCGAGCATACGATTTGCTTTCTTAACAATGTGTTCAACGTGGGTATTCCATTGTAACTTATTATTAAGCATTATTCCTAGATACTTGTATTGCTGAACTGATTCTAGAACAATATTGTCATAAGTATAGAAAGCTACTCCAGGGTTCTTTGCCCATGTTATCCGTAGAACTTTAGATTTGGATGAATTAATGCGCATTCTATTGTTCATACACCATGAATGAATATTATCGATATCGTTTTGCAACTGATAACTATCAGAGGGTGTAAATATTGGTCTGTATAATAATGTATCGTCAGCAAAAAGTGCACATGGTGATATGGTTTGGGAGAGAAGGTCATTTATAAACAAGTTAAAGAGACACGGCCCTAAGACACTGCCTTGCGGTACACCAGAGGTTATGGGCAACCAGCAAGAGGTGGAACCCCTATAAATTACTCTTTGTTCCCTACCATGAAGGAAGGAAAAAATCCAATTCCAGACACTTCCAGTAATGAAGAATTGTGAAGAAAGCTTTTTCATCAACACGTCATGTGGCATTATATCGAAAGCTTTTGCGAAGTCGAAAAAGATAACGTCAAGTTTTGGTGTGGGAGAGGAATCAAGCAAATTCAACCATTTGTTTGTAATATTCATTAACTGAGTCACACAAGAGCGGCCTTTCACAAAACCATGTTGGTTAGGGTTAAGTAGACAATAGTCATTGATATGTGTTTGAATACGATTTGTTACGATACGTTCCAGTACTTTACATACAACCGAAGTTAGGGCAATAGGTCTGTAGTTTTGTACCAGAGCCTTATCCCCGGATTTGAACACAGGGGATATATTGGCACGTTTCCAAGACATAGGCAATCTACCATGAGAGAGCGAGAGGTGAAATATCTTACATAATACAGGTGTAATGGTAGTAGAACCCAGTTTCAACATCATTGGAGTGATTTTGTCTGGACCTGGAGACTTTTCCTTCTTCAAACCCTTTACCACATTAAGCACATCTATTTCTTTGATTTCAATAGTATGTAAGTATGTAGCAAGTGGATTTTCCTCTAATTGGGGGGTTTCTATTGGTGCATCAGAATAGGGTGTGAAAACAGAATTGAAATATCGACCAAACAACTCCGCGATCTTATCAGACTCATACAATATTATGTTATTATCATTGATTGTTAGAGGATCTTGACTCTTACGTCCTTGGCAAAGTCTTGCGTTCATCGCAGTAACAAGGTAGAGTGGAGACTCTGCATAACCCAATATTGCCCGGGCTATTTTGAAATTTTCTAGCCCGGGGGTATGGAGGGGGGCTTTAATCTTGGCCCCTCTCAGATCTCGGTCGTTGATCACGCGATCGTGCCGAAAAATTGGCACACACGTCACTCATGACGTAACCTCTCACATTGGATAGTTAATTAATCAGCAGACGAGAGAATTAATTTCCGCACGGTGTCACCTCCAAATGACCGACAATAGCCTTGAATTTTGTTTATAGTGTTCTATGAATGAAAACAAAATAATGCTCCGATGAGATACCTCTAATTTCACCTTTTCAAAAACGGAGGAGCACATTAATCGTCAGCCCTCCTCCACTTTCCTTCCAAAACCATGTACATTGGAAAAAACGTAAAAATTACCATCTATTATGTGTTTTGCATGACCGCCGCTCCCCCCCCCCCCCACTTTTACAACCGACCCGCGTCCCTTGTCGTGATGAAGTTCAGTAGCACTCTGTTCTGTATTTCACAGACGAGATTGATTGATAACAGAATATCGCTGAATTTGGTAATAATTTTCTTTTTTTTTCAATTTACTCTCTACATCAGGAGGCACACATTGTTTTAGATTGTCCCGCCCAGCCCCTCATTCCAGACTACCTGATGGCAATGGGGACGCTTCTGCTTGTTAAAGGTCAAGTCCACCTCAGAGAAATGTTAATTTGAATCAATAGAGAAAAATCAGACAAGCACAATGCTGAAGATTTCATCAAAATCGGATGTAAAATAAGAAAGTTATGACATTTCAAAGTTTTGCTTATTTTTAACAAAATAGTTATATGAACGAGCCAGTTACATCCAAATGAGAGAGTTGATGATGTCACTCACTCACTATTTCTTTTGTTTTGTATTGTTTGAATTATACAATATTTCCATTTTTACGAATTTGACGAATAGGACCACCTTGCCTGAAGCACAAAATGTTAAAATAATGGAATTCCACGTGTTCAGGGAGGAATGAAACTTCATTTCACATGACAATGACGAGAAAATCAAAATATTTCATATTTCAAACAATAAAAAACAAAAGAAATAGTGAGTGAATGACATCATCAACTCTCTCATTTGGATGTAGCTGGCTCGTTCATATAACTGTTTTTGTGAAATGAAGCGAAACTTTGAAATGTCATAACTTTCTTATTTTACGTCCAATTTTGATGAAATTTTCAGTGTTATGCTTGTTGACTTTTTCTCTTTTTATTCAAATCAAGTTTTTGTTGGGGTGGACTTGTCTTTTAAGTTAGCCATGTACCACCAGGCATGGATCCAGCGCAGACGGCTTGAAGTGAGGGGTTTTTTTTTTTGGGGGGGGGGGGTGAACAAGGGGAGGTAGTCTTTGGGGACACGTCCTCTACAAATTCTTATCCCTCTCCTCTCTTTTTCCTTTTGCCATCCTATTACACAGAAGTGCTTCACTGCACTGATAACAACAAAACAAATATTAAAGTCTAATTCAAAGTGTATAATGATATTACAGTTTATACATTATGCAATAGTTAACATCAACACCAACAAAATTCTAGACTACTGGTAGGCCTATGCATATACAAACGAACCACCCCCTCCCCTCCCCCACATATCACCGATAGGCTGCAATAGTGACAATGGTAACAGTATACGAATCGTGTAAAGGATATAAAAAAAAGTTCTATGAAAGTTAAGCAAAGATGATTTTGGGTACATGGGACCTGAGAACGAAATTAAGGGGATTTTGGTCAGAAAAATATAATTGACGAAAAGGTTTTCGCTCCAAAATAAAGTAGATTTTGGTGGTGATGCCTAAGGTGTATGACACTAAAAACGAGGGGTGCTTCAGCTGACCCACAATGCAGCACCCCCGCTTTCGAGGGCCTTTGCAACGAATGCGCAGGCGAACACTCGGTGCATGTGACGTAATGGAACAGGGGAATACCCACTCTCTTGCAAAACTGACATTGGGTATTCCCCATTTATGACGTCAAAATCACCCTTCTAGATCATTCTCCGTGAGCGCAACTCTGGTATAGATAAGGCTCGGTAGTATTCCTTCAGCACAGAGCATCCTCAGACAGACAACTGTCAACATCGACATTAACACATTCTTACAAACGAAAACTGTAAGTATATTGTGCACCTTCATGTTATTCCATACTACTGGTATAATCATTTAGAAATCAATGATGTAAAGATGTTGACGATCTATATGCGAATTTATCGCGGGATTGATTATTGCAACAGAGGAGCTTTGGCATTCAGTTTTGCTTGATTATTTTGTCGGATGAAACATTGGGCAAGGCGGACGGAGTGCCGAGCTCAGTTGACGACATCGACCAACATCATGACCCCAACCCCCGTCTCAATCTTGAGATCTTAGGTTCACAATAATAAAACAAGCCAATAGCTTGAATCTGATTAAACAGCTGGCAGCCGTCTGTCTCGAGGAGGTTTTAAACATTTTTTTATTTTTTTATTTCTCCACTGTAATTGATGAGTGGAGCCAACGGAGATAAGCGGAACAACCAATATAATAGAGACCGAAGTTTTTGGTCAAGAATTAATGTGTTAGACCGTGCTAGTCATTGATTATATTTTAGGCATATTTTTTAGGAAATAAGGGCGTACCAAGTATTCGGTGGCTCTATATCGCGTTAGGCCTGCACATTTGTCACAATCGGTAGCGACCAATCAGTATTTTTTCTTTTAATTACTCTTCATCATGAAGGCATTTCAAGGATCAGACACAATGGCAAATAATGAAGAACACGAGACAGAGGCAATGATGGTGGATGATGGAGACAGTGGGAGGGGATCTACCGACGAATCTGGTAGTCGTCGGGATTCTCTCTCTAGCATGGCGAGTGCGAATTCATCGGCGACTTCGAGCAACGACTCCGCAGTCGAATCCATGTTTGATCGGCGTAGCTCACTCAGCTCGAATGCGAGTTCGATGTCGGTCATGAGTGACAGATCCCTTTCTGCGTGGAGTAAGTTCTCATTTTATTTCCTTTTTTCCTCGTACACTTAAATCATGCATGGGCGATTTCAAGCGGGAGGGGGCCCGGGGGGCAATTACCCCTTGTGGATTTCAAGTAGTGATAAAAGGGAAAAGAAAAGAGAAAGAAAATGGAAGAAAATGTGAGAAAGAAGAGGATAAAAGGAGATTGGTTTTGACTCTATAATATCCCTCTTATTGATCTACCAAAAAATCATATTTTCCCATCATTATATATGAGAATAAAATTACGATTTATATATTATGCAGGTGGTCAGAGCAGTGATGCAGGTTATCCGGACAGCAACTCATCAAGCCGGAGATCGTCGCTATCGAGCGTTCGAAGTGACGATAGTACAACCACGATTCGTAGCGATGCGACGGCGACATCGATGAGGTCGGATCAAACTCGGACCTCTGCAGGATTTAATCAAGACGACTCGAAATCGACAAGAGATATCGATTCGACATCGGGTAAGCTGCTTCGTATAAGATAGCGCTCCTCGGGGTAGATCATTTACATAGTGTGAAAACAGACAACTCAAAGAAACAAAAAAAATACAAGTTTGAGAAAATTTCAACAAATAAATACGAAAATTATGAGTATTTGAACAATAAGATAATTAAGGATGTGGACTTTCTCCATTTTGCGATGCGACCAACATTGTGTGATGTCACACTTTGACACGTTTCCCAATTACTTTTGAACACATTTTGCTTAAATTTTCTCTTTTATCAAATCTATTCATAGATCAGATATTTAATTTCATGGTGGGAGGACATGTAATAGAGGTTTCATAATACATGTATATATCATGGATCAAGAGTTTGCACTATCATTAGAATGAGATAAATAGATATTTCGGATTCTAATCATTCTCAGTGTATAAAGGGAAAACTTAAAATGATTTGTAATCACAATGACATTTGCAAATAAAACTTAAACGAACAGTATGAATTATATAGGTACAGTATATAATATTGTTCGTAAAGTCACGTGTAACAATTGAAAAATATAAATTAAGTCCTCCCCAAATTCATCAACAAACAACATGACCATGGTTATTTCTTCAATCATTTTGTGCAAGAGTGAAAGCTAAAACCACAGTGATATGACATGAAATATAAAATTGTCAAAACCGATGTGATATCTTTCTTCTCAATATTTATATTTCCTGCATTAAATATTCCTCTTCATCAAGGTCATACACGTGTCCGCACCCCATACAACCACCGCTCTTGCACTACAAACACGACGACCACTACGCCCAGATCGGACCCGACTATCGAGATCATGGTTGTGGACTTCAGCTGCAAGACGCACATCGTCAGGGTCAGGCCGACGGACACCGTCCAAGACCTCAAGTGTAAGATTAAAGATAAGGTGGGGGTAGCCCCTATTCAGCAGCAGTTGACTTTCCAAGGGAGACCCCTCACGAATGACGCAAGCACCGTGACATCATGTGGACTCGAGAATTCGAGTATCGTGCACTTGCTGGGTCGAATGTTGGGCGGTAAAGATAACATGCATCGGGTTGGCTTCGTCTGAGATGACGACGACGACGACAATGACAAAGATGGGAAACCAATGAGAAAAAATGAAAGTGGTACATAATGCATGTAATAAGTTCAAAAAGATGTTATGGTATTCATGAAGATAAAAGTGTATTGGAATAAGAAAAATAAGTAGAGGAAAAGAAGCAAGAGATAAAAAGACAAAGAAAATAAGCAGGAAAAAAGAGAGATGACGACGACGATGATGATGATGATGATGATAACGAAGAGGAGTAAGAAGAAGAATACAGTGTGTGAGGAGAGGACAGAGAAATACTAGAAGAGGATGATGATGATGATGAAGAAGATCTCTATGATGAAAAAGAAGAGATGATGGGGGCGCTCTCGCCCAGAATTTTTCAAGACCAAGAAAAAAAAGGAAAGAGAGAAATGTGAAATATGGTATTATTTTTTTAATATTATATCAAAATCTATCACAAAACTGATTTTTTTTTAAATATAAATGTCGACATTTTTACTCACTCTCTTCCCTCGCTAGCAACTTTTTATCAATTTTACGCGATACGCCATATTGAGCCCCCTCAAAATATTTGGCTCACTACGCCACTGCACAAATTTATTTAAGTGATAATAAGCTATATTAAGAATGCTACTTTAACTTCGATCAGGTAAGGGGGGTCTCTTGCTTTTATTGTCTGTCTGAGATTCTCAATGATTCCCTCCCTTCAAACACGTGACCTGACGTCATGGTTACCATGATAGCTACCATCTTGAGCACGGATATTATCATCCCATCATTGAAATTCTATGTATCTTAACTTTAGTATATATTTGTATTGAATTTTAAATCGAATCTAAATGTATCAATTTGTATTCATTTTATGCTAGTCTAGAGCAATCTTCTCTTGACCATGGATTAGTAAGTGATAGATTTAAATGGGATTTTATGGTTGTACTAATATAAAATAGCTAAAACTAGGAGCAGCTATTTGCAGCGATTCTTTTCCCCCATTATCTTCACTCGATAAAACTGCAAAATCAACCTGTGTTTATTTTCCGGTTTTAAATTGTGGACATGATATTGCTTTGAAGTCTCGTTTCAATATTTACTGAGTTTACACGCTGCATTGGCTTTTGGTTCTACACGTGTAAACACGCTAATTATGAACTGCGTATAATGCGTATGTTATTATATTATCATGGTAATTTGTTTTTGGGGGTTTATTCTATAGATACTGTGAATCTGATGTTAGAAATATGTATACTGATATCAGCTACATGTACTTTGAAACATTTCTGTATACCCACTCATATTATCCTTCCAAATAATATTATTGAAATACTCCGATACCATCGCCTTGCACAAATGAGGGAGTGAGGGGAAGGGAGGGGGGAGGAGGGGAGGGGGAGTGGAGGGAGGGGTGGGGAGAGGGGGTGGTGATGATTGGTAGCATGAATTAGACGTTTGTTGTTCGAAGACTCTTCATAATGCTATATAATATGGTCGTTCATCATTTGTTTGCTATTTTTAGGTCACTGGGGAATTCCACGCAACTACCTTGTACCTTGTAGTTCCATTCCCAGGGGGCCGTTTCATAAAGCTGTTCGTAAGATAAGAGCGACTTTAAGAACGACTGGTGAACCTTTCTTACGCGCTTAACCATCGCCAATGTATTTACCATTTACCACAAGAAAGGATCACCAGTCGTTCTTAAAGTCGCTCTTAACTTACGAACAGCTTTATGAAACACCCACCTGGAAGGGTAACTCAGGGCTGATGAGAGTGGGATTATTATTACTCTGTTTTGCTTTGTTGCAGGTTTTGCATGTTTAGTTTTGCTTTAAGTATGTCAGTGCTTTTGGAGGATACCATATATCCGCTGTGAGATTATTCCAGTGGGAGATTGCTTCAGGGAAGAAGGAATTAGACAGTTGGGTAGTTGTGATGAACTTTGAAGTGACGTCATACAGTTCATCATGGGATCTTCTTAATCTCGTTATTTTTCTAGTGACATATTGATTTAAGTCAAGTTGAGTTTCTCCATGGATAATCTTATATAAGTTGATGATTCGGTGATTTCGCCTCCTTTCTTCAAGAGATATCCAGCCAATTAGTGTTGTCATTATGTTTGTAACACTAGATCGATCCCGTGTGTAGTTCCCTGTGACGAACCGGTCGGCTCGTCTCTGAACTTTTTCCAGTAATTTGGTGTTCTTGACTCTGCCTGGGTGCCATGCTATTCTAGGTGGGGTCTAACAAGTGTGAAACGACTGTGAAACAACTGAAACGAGCCATAAAATGCGATTAAAATACAAATTCGTGAATATTCATCAAATGTCACATAGAACCGAATGGTTATTTTCAGATTTATTAATGATTTATTGCAGAATTTCGATATTAGCAGGGATTTACATATTTAGAAAAACTTATTTGTATCATAACAGAAATTATATTCTTGTTTCTATAAAGTCAATGTGGTATACAATATACACACTTGACACTTACAATTTTGGGCAACATACTGTCCATTGTGTGGGGTAATGAAAAACACATATTCTGGGCAATTATTATATAATCGAGCAAATTTATTACCGAATTGTTAGTTTTTATTACCCAATTTGTGTGGACAGTATGTTGCCAATGCAGGGTTGGTTGAAAGTTGGACATTTTTGCCCAATTGTGTTAAGAGTGTATGGTTTTTCTTTTCTTTAACTTTTAGTATGTAATGTTATAGGCCTTTATATTGCATGATAGTGTGATGCCTGTATTACCGTTATACTGCCCTCTATGAACAGAAAAAAAACATTTTCATTGATATTTTTGTTAAGGTATAATCCTTGCAGTGTTGTGTTTGTTGTGGTGTAGGGAGTATTTTGCAAAAAAAAGGGAGCATTGGAAAACAATATTTGTAAGCTTATAATTATTGTTAAAAAATGACAATTGAATAATAAAAATATTTTTACCAGTACGTTCATTATTCATTATTTGTCCATTGGTAAGTGAGAAAGGCTGGTGCCATTGTGCAAGCGGGGGGGGAGGGCTGTTTTTTCTCTCTCAATGATTTTTATAAAATTGTTTTGCTTGTAAAGCAAACTGGGGGATAAAGAATTGACTACCTATTATCAACTTACGAGGAATGAATGAACATATCAGATAATTTATGATGATGGTGATGATGATGATAATGATGATGATGATGATAATGATGGTGGTGGTGATGATGGTGATGATGATGATGATAATGATGGTGGTGGTGATGATGGTGATGATGATGATGATGATGATGGTGGTGGTGATGATGATGATGATGATAATGATGATGGTGGTGGTGATGATGGTGATGATGATGATGATGATGATGATAATGATGATGGTGGTGGTGATGATGGTGATGATGATGATGATAATGATGGTGATGATGATAATGATGTGATGATGGTGATAGTGGTGTTAGTGGTGGTTTTGGCGATGGTGGTATTGGCGATGGTGGTGGTGGGTGTGGGAATGATAATGATAATGATGACGGTGGTGGTGATCGATGATGATGATGGATGATGATGATGGTGGTGGTGGTGGTGGTGATGGGTATGATAGTGATGATAATGATGATATGATGGTGAATGATGATGATGGTGGTGATGATGATGATGATTATGATGATGATTGTGGTGGTTGTGATAATGTGGATGATGGATGATAATGATGATGATGATGGTGATGATGGTGGTGGTGGTGGTGGTGGTGAAGATGATGATGATGATGATGGTGGTGATGATGGTGGTCGTGGGTATGGGTATGATAATGATAATAATGATGATGATGATGATCATAATCACGATCATGAGGGATTGGCGACAAAATTGATATTAATTCAAGGAGGTGCTAATTTGTAGCATGAATCAGACGTTTGTTGTTCAAAGACCCTTCATAATGCTAGATATCATGGTCGTTCATTATTTGCTATTTATAGATCACTGGGGAATTCCACGCAATATGAAATGAGCCTATAATGCGATTTAAATACAAATTCGTGAATATTGATCAACAGTGGCGTACCGTGGGTCACGGCATTGGGGGGCACCAGCAAAATTTTTGAGTCACTAAGTGAGCGCGCGAAGCGCGCCCAGTTGCCAGGTATACTGACCTGATTGAGACATTTTAAGGACAGTGCCATTAAATGGATATGTCTCTCATTGGTCCAATAATGCGAGCGCGAAGCGCAAGCTTAAAATTTTTGATATTCAGACCTAAAAAGGGACATTATAATCAATCTTTTGTAATCAAATCATGATACGTACCTGTCTCGCTAAATAATGCGAGCGCGAAGCGCCAGCTGAAATTTTTGTAATTATTGACCCCAAACAGGAAGATATTAAGGACTATATTTTAGGAATCCATTAAGAGTATACATATCTCACCAAAGTCATCTAATGGGAGTGCCAATAAGCGCTTGCTGATTTTGTTAAAATTACATCCAAACATGCACATAAAGCACTTGGAATCTTGATTAACATACCCATCTCACTAATCGAATCTTGCGAGCGCGAGCTGAAAATTGAGGAAATCAGACCTGAAGAGGAGCATTTTAAGGCTTGTAGGAATTCACGAAGACCATACATAGTTCACTAACCAAATGATGTGAGCGCGTACCGCGAGCTGAAAATTTTTGATATTCAGATTAGAAAAAGGGACATTATAATCAATCTTTTGTAATCAAATCATGATACGTACCTGTCTCGCTAAATAATGAGAGCGCGAAGCGCCAGCTGAATTTTTTTTGTAATTATTGACCCCAAACAGGAAGATATTAAGGACTAGGCCTACATTTTAGGAATCCATTAAGAGTATACATACCTCACCAAAGTCATCTAATGGGAGTGCCAATAAGCGCTTGCTGATTTGGTTAAAATTACACCCAAACATGCACATGAAGCACTTGGAATCTTGATTAACATACCCATCTCACTAATCAAATCTTGCGAGCGCGAGCTGAAAATTTAGGAAATTCAGACCTGCAGAGGAGCATTTTAAGGCTTGTAGGAATTCACGAAGACCATACGTAGTTCACTAACCAAATGATGCGAGCGCGCGTACCGCGAGCTGAAAATTTTTGATATTCAGATTAGAAAAAGGGACATTTTAAAGACTGATTCTAGGAATAATTCATGGAGAGCAGATATATTTCACCAATCCACTACTGCGAACGTAAGCACGGACAGGAAATGTTTTATATTAAGATTACAGGATTTCGTTAAATAGACAATGCAAGCACCAGGAACATTGAAGACATAGACCCTGAGCAAATTATGTTTCATAAAGTTATGAAAAAAATGTTTCTTATGTAATATAACAAAACATAATTATGATATTATGATATAATGATATTATGACAAAATTATGATATTCTGAAATAATGATATTATGATATAATATAACATTATAATGAACACTAATGTCTTCTTTCCCACTACGTTTCTCTTCCTTTTTCTCCTTTTCCTCGTTTTTTTTTTTTTGGGGGGGGGGTCAGCCGATGGGGGGGGGGCACGTGCCCCCCTCCTTAGTTACGCCACTGCAATCTATTCAAGTTTTGTGAATCATTAAAAGGATGAGTGAGTGGGGATCTTCCTTACATTAATAATGCGAGCGCAGAGCGCGAGCAAAAAGTTTTTATATACATTTTGAACTCATTATCGAAAACTTACCTGTAGGGACTGCTATTGTACTTAGTCATGAAGACGTAACATATTTCAACAATCAAATAATGCGAGCGCGAACCGCGAGTTGAAAATTTTGGCATTTCTGCATAAAGAATGTACAATTTTAATCAATTTTTTGTAATCGTGAACAGGATAGGTATATAACTAAACAATTTCTTGATGCGAGCGCAAAAGAATCGAGATTTAGACTAGACCTAAAGACGGGACAATGATATTTATGTTTCGTAAATCATGAAAAGAATGAGTAACTAGAAATCTTCCTACATTAGAATTGCGAGCGCAAATTTTTTGATATTGTGAAATAAAACTGAATAATTGAAACAGAACAAACTGCATATCTGAATAAACATACGCGAGCGTGTTTCAGATTAGACCTAGAATCTGGGTGGGCATTCTAAATACCCTTTTTATCATGAAAATCGATTAAGTGAGCGAAAAGCGCGAGCTTAAAACATTTGATATTCCGATCTGAAAAGGGTCAATTTAAGCTCTGTATTTCAAGCACTTTGCAGGAAATTGTGAGGTGAATATGGATCACATTAAAAAAAGGGCTTATATGTTTCATTATTATTGAACAGAGTTCGGAGGAAATTATGGATTTGGCCTCGTCGAGCCGCTGCACTGTGAGCCGGGGCGAAACAAAAGTGCGCCAAAAGTCATTTTGGGCAATTTCAGGCTTTTAATTGTTATCATGCCCAGCTGAAAGACAATACTTTGAAGAATATTTCAGCAAAATATTTCATTCCGGAATTTGCATAAAGGTTGTTAATTTCCTACCTCAAATCGTAAAATGTGACATTTTGCGAAGTGTCACGTACATGACATCCTAATTAAAAAACAGGCCATTTCATTCACAGGAGGTTTTTCCTGTAGGAATCTGAAATGGCTCCCACGTAATCCTGATATATTATTTTTTCATGTGAAAGGGTTCAAATGAGATAAAAGACATCTTTTAAGAGGTTTATATGATGATTTTTCCTCGAATAGGCTGAAAAATCCATGTTTTTTGCATTTACAATAGAATCGTTTAGATTTCCGTGAATTTCCGTCTATAAATTCTATAACCATCATTTATCCCGATGTCGAAGCTTTAAGTCGATACCAAATTTAGCTGCCCGTTTTTATGCTAGAGCCAATTTTACTTGCCACAACACCCCAAAACCTGTTCAAAAACGGTAATTTTTATACCGCGCAGTCATCGTAGCGCACCGTATATGGGTGTACACTGCCGTTCGCTTTTGCACGGCGAGTACGATTCCCCTTCCATTCCATGAAAATGACATGAATTCCAGGCATAATGTAAAGGAAATAAAGAATGCTAAAGCAAATAAGGGTTATACCCACAACTTTTCCAGGGATAAAACTTACTTGTAGAATAATTTCAGCCCCAAATCCTCCTCACAGTGATACATTCGTGGTGTTATATATTCTGCGTTTTACATATGTCAACACAGCTTGATAAAGCATATGGTTAATATTTTTTAGATTTTGAAGTTTATTTTTTAATAAATGTAATTAATGATAATTTTGATGCAATAAAAAATATTTTCGGCATCTCATAAACACTTTTTAGGCATAACCCAACATTCACTCTGGCCAATTTTGGAGTAGCACATAACACAGAGTTTATAGACTACACAAATTGCTTAGCGTAATTTGTCTTTTCACAGATATTTTAAGTAGCCAATCAAAATATGGTATCAAGGTGACGTCATATCGGCTTTTAATTATGGTCAGTTGATTCTACGGCCAAAATTACCCATAATCAACATGTTAAAGTAAAAATCTAACACGGAATATAATTTTGTCGCACATTCAACTCATTCTGGCCCACTGTGCGCCGCGTCCGCTGCAGAGATATTTCCTTGTGAGCGCTCTATCAGCTGCATTTCTTCTCCGATCGTCTTCAAATTTGGCATGTAGGTTAAGTATTTTAGCGAAGAAGCCTATCGATTTTGGTGTGGGCGGAGATCACATGGTAAGGTCAAAGGTCATTTACAGGTCAACATTAAAGTTTATATGCCAGACTCTCTTATGACTAACTCTGCAACCGTAAGTCACTTTTCAATCAAACTTGGATGGTAGATGGATTTGGGGTACCTGCGTGTTATGCTGCAGTCGCAGGCAGGTAACATGGTATGGTCAAAGGTCATTTTCAGGTTTAAGGCACTTTGTATTAAGATGCATATGGGTTGATGTATTTTTCTCAATCAATGCGAGCGCAAATCGCGAGCCGAAATTTTAGAATTCAGACCATAAAACAGGAAGTTTATCAGAGCAATTGTTAAAAATCAATTTAAATCAAACAAAATAATGAAAGTTCGATTTCCAAGCTGAAATATGTTTTCCATGTTGACTTCAAGTTTTGATATTTCAAACTTCATATTGATATGTAAATCACCTAATAGGAAATGCGAGCGCGAAGCGCGATCGATTTTTTTATAGTGACATGAAAAATTATAAATTGTAAAAATTATTTTCCTAGTCTCCTCCCCCCCCATCTTATTTTATCGACTCGTCTTTATCTTCTTGTGTTTCCCCTTCTTTTTTTATCCTCTTATTTTCCCTTCTTTTTCTTGATTGGCTTACTTTCTTTCTTTCCCCTTTTTCTTTTTTTGCTCCTCCAATGGGGGGGGGGGGGGGTGGGCCCCTCGGGCTACCCCCTGGATCCGCCTATGAAAATTTTAGAAGCTACAAAGTACAAGGTACTTAGTATCATCATCTGCGGCAGATAATCAGGATGGAATTTTCCTTTTTTGATTTGTGTCTTCATTTGCTAGTATAATTTGGCGGTACGTTCGCTAGCAAGTTACTATGAAAGGCGTCAGATGATTGACTCTTTTTTAAAGACAATATAGGTAATTTAACGCTTGAAAATTGTTAATATAGTAATCTCATCGGTCTTTTACACGTTTGAGTGACGATGTAGTGGATATTATACTTCCTTTTACACCTTTTTCGGGTGTCTTTTTTTCACCTGAAGCTCACGATTACGCCCACGCCACGGCGTCGCACGAGTGACGGGCGCTCACTGCGATGCGAGGCATATCATGCCTTCAGCGCGGCTAGCGCCCGTCGGCTGAGTTCGGGAGCTCGGAAATAGAGCGCCGCGCTGGCGTACGCGTCTTGACAAATCATGCTGAAGTCAAGAAGACAGTGAAGATAAAACGGTGGGTAGGTGTAGCCTGGCCTGGAGGCGTCTGGGGAGTAAAAGTAATCTACTCTAGTCTTAATACTCCTCATTGACGCCCAGGCCGGGCGCCAAAGTAGGCCCTATAATATATTTACGCACGTATACCGCGGTACTATTCAGTATTCTGCCATTCCTAGAGGCGCACGGCCAAAATCGGAGACTGTCTCCAATGTGGGAGATTATCTCCAATATCAGAGACTTTTGTAAAGAATTTGGGTATCCAATTTCAGAGACAGTCTCCAGTTTTGGAGTCCAATTTCCTTTGTTTACATTTGCTGCAAAACTCCAAAAGGATTAGGCCTACCTTGGCGGCAAATAAAAATGTGATAAGAAGATTCCTCATGAAAAATTACCGCTTTTCACCGTCTACTTTAAAAATTCACTGTCTACTTTTGTTACTTCCAGGATACTGCCCAACTCCCCTGGGGTCAAACGGCTTGGGTTAGGGTGTGCTGATGCTCATTACGCGGAGGTGAGAGTAGCCAGGAGGCTTCTAGAGAGTAAAAATCATTTACTAACGTAAGCTTAATACTCTCATACGAACATGATGAAGCCAGGTCTTCCTGGTCATTGACCCACACGACGGAAGCCAAAACTTGAAACTTTCACCCCCGAGATTTCTAGTTCTACTTTCAAAAGATTGCACGCGTCTGTAACGTTGGTGAAGAACAATAGGAAGCATGATGGCGGCGTAAACATCGGGCAAGTCTCTTCCGTCTTTTCACAACATTTTTCTCATTCTTTTTGATGAATTCTTGTTCAAAAATAATAACGAGTGTAGAAATGTCGGACATGAAGTTTTATCACATGTACATGATTTAGGGCTAGATCTTTTAGAAGGAAAGTAGAAATCTCGGGGGTGAAAGTTTCAGGTTTTGGCTTCCGTCGTGTGGGTCAATGACCAGGAAGACCTGGCTTTGTATGAGAGTAAGCTTACGTTAGTAAATGATTTTTACTCTCTATAAGCTGCCTGGCTAGGTGAGAGGCGATGCTTAGTATTGATTTTGGTTTAAGTGTTTTGATATGGATTTTTGTTGTCAATCACACTCAAAACAAATGGGCTTCTGACATCAGTGAGACAAAATTTTGAGTGGAAAAAATCATGCTTTTGTTGGTGTTGTTTCTTTTGTCCTTTTGCAAAGCAAGTCTCCAATGTGGGAGATTGTCTCCCCTATTGGAGAGTCTCCCATATTGGCCATGCGCCTCTACTGTATGGCTAGCCTGGTGGAGGCTTCTGGGGCAAACTAAAAGTCATCTTCTCTATGTAGCCGTAGGCTTACTCCCCACTGACGCCTGGGATCTCAAGGCTATATTCACCCACGTACGGGTACAAAACCTGAAACTTTCGCCCCCGAGATTTCTACTTTCCCTCTAAAAGATCATCCAGCCCTCAAAATTGTACATGGGGTTCAACTTCATTTCCAACATTTTTGTGATATTGATTTCAATTTTCATTTTTAAAGAAGAATTCATTAAAAAAAGGAGAAAAATGTTATGAAAAGATGGGAAGAGCTAGTTACGGCCGTGTTCATGTCGCCATCTTGATTTCTTTGTCTTCCGCTTGGCGACAGCACGCAAATCGCGCTATTTGCATGCTGTCACCGAGCTAAACAGACTCTTCGGACATTTCTTTTTAAAAAAATGATGATACCCTTTTATCAATGTCAATATCTTTTTTTCAAAGGCAACATTAGTCATGAGTCTTATGTAATTAAGCCTGAGTCATATCGATTATTTTGAAAACCGGTGTTCGACAGCTCTAATTCGATCGAACATCGATGCATCGAATATTGAAGGCGGGGAAAATTTAGTCTTTTGTTTTTGCGTCGATGCGATGCGCTTTGCATATGCACTACGCACTGACGGTATGCGCTGGCGTTGGCCGGGTGAGCGTTGCACAAGCAGATGACAGCAAAGTTCGTTTGGATTTTCCATGATCACAAAACACACAAAAAAAGGCCGGGGACCAAAGCAGAATTCTTCCCAAAATATCTTCAACAATGATATTTGCAGATGACAACATATAAGTTTAAAATGAAACAATAATAAAGACATGAATCACGCAGAGTCGATCCGAATGATTTTCGGTCAACTAGCGTTCGCAGTCCATTCACCAGCCCCGTCCGCAGCTCCGTACACTCACTCTCCCGAAACGACAGGCGTGCTTGACGTCAGCGCCAGCAAACAAGTGCAATCAACGGAGAGCGCTGTAACTTGCCTGAGATTGTGTAGTTGGATCCAAAATGAGCTCCAAATAAATTTATGGGAATAACTACGTAATTTTCTCTGGATGGTCATTTGAATTGCTATTCAATGCTGATATAACGATTGTGAGGAAAGATTGTGGAATATGAGTTATGACGATGTTCGAGAATTAATCCTGATAATGACAATCCAGTTTTTTAATTTTAGACGCAATTGATCATGCGATCAAATAAATACGAATGTTTCGAATCGAGCCCTAAATTCATCTAAATTATTACGATTTAACAAGATTTTATGGTCATACTAAGAATATTGACGATGTCAGCAAAGTATGTTATGTTCATATGGAAGAAAGAATACTATAATTCTATTGTTATTCCATCTCTGGACGTCTCCTCCAAGCTCCGAGAAAATAAGCACAATGCGCATGCGTGTTCGATGACGTATGACATATTTTCCCATTCATAAAATCAGAGCCCAAAGTTAGGCACAAACTAGCTTCAAATTGAAGGGAAAAAAATCAAACGCAATTTTCTCTGTTTTTTCATGTAAAATGTTATTATATGGTGATATTACAAACTTGAACAGAGTTTTTGCATGTTGTAGACAATGTTCGAGAATCAATCCTGATGTGATGATTATTTTTTTTAGACAAGTGCACTAGCTCGAAGTCAAGTAGATCGTCATGAGATGTCCGCCATTGAAAATTGAAACGAAATACAAACGTTTCACATCAAGCTCTAAATTCATATTAATGATTATCATATGCAAATTATTGTTAAATATTACGATTAAATAATGTTCTATGGTCATGATATTAATATTGTTCATGAAAGCAAGATTTATTTTACGTTGATCGCTTCAATTTCCGGCCATTTTCTGGTTTGTTTAAAGAACAGTACTGCGCATGCACGATCGATGGCCATGACTTCCATTCATGAATTCATCGTGCATAAATTATCTCGGCACGAACAGACGAGTAAGACTCGAACTGTGATTGAAATAAACTTCAAATTAATGGTGAATACCATCATAATTACTCAATCGGTTTCATTTTTGGGGCAATAGAAATCATGTAAGTAGTAGTAAAGTTGGACATTACTGATATTTTGATGATTGATTGTGTAAACCAAACGAATCGGCCGGCCGACGTATTTTTTTTTTTTTTTCGATGCACCGATTTTGCAAAATCTGCACCGGTGTTCGATGACATCGATCGAACACCGATTTTAAAATCGATTCGACTCAGGCTTATATGTAATAATTGCTAATTTTACAGGAATGTTTTTTTTCTTCAATTTTCATTTTCACAATTTAGAGATAATTCACCTAGAAATATTGCTGAAATGAACATAGTGGGGATTTAGCCCCCGCCCTGTTGTAAGGTTGTTTTTTAAGTGACATTGGCGCAACCACATTCGCGTTGCAGTGGTTATTACGTGATGGATATGTAGCGAATCGTTTTTACTTCAGTTCAGGCCTAGATGTTTGCAAGATAAAATTTTACCTAAAGGCCCTATCTCACCAACGGAGACGTCGCCGCGACAGTCTCCAACTTATCAGTCGCTGCAGTCGCGGAGACGTCTCGGAGACAAAAATGGCTTGCGCTCTCACCAAGGAGACGTCTCGATGGAACGTTTGAAAGATCATACACCTGACTTGGAGCAGGAGGAGGGATATCAGCACGCTTTCAGTCGCGTGGTTTATGAAGTGGGTCAAACAGTGTGAAGAAGTGTCGCGGAGACGTCTCCGCAATGTATTATATTTTTTTGGGGTCTCCAGCAGGTCTTCGCGATGTCTCTGAGACATCGCGGAGACATCGCGGCGATGTCTCAGCAGTCGCGGATATCATTAGTCTCCGAGACGTCGCAGCAACTGATGGAGACTTCTCGGAGACTAGAAACAGTCTCCAAAAATATTAAACATGTTTAATCTTCTTGCGACTCATCGGAGACTGTAATTTTCATGAGACGTCTCAGAGATGTCGCGGAGACGTCTCTGCAACTAGCAAAATTTGTAGTCGCGAACTAGTCGCGAACTAGTTTCAAGCCCAGTGAGATACCCCCTTTAGAGATAAAATGTCATCTCAGAATACCAATTTCATTTTAAGAGATGAAACAAAATAAATTCTAAAGATAAAATGACTTCAGAATACCACCCCTGGACCAGCGTTCTCGCCAGGATTTTTCTTACGCGTGTCGCAAACCCGCCGATTCGGTGGTGGCCAATTTTACACGTGATGTTTTGATTTTCACATGTGCTTTGATGATTTGATCCTGGTAAAGTCAAGTTTCATTGCCAATCCGCGAAGTTCACTGTAATATTGTTCAAATCGGCGGCGCACACCAATACCTAACTTAGAGTTGATATCGGCAAAATGTTGAAATGTTAAGTTGCTGTTTATCTAAAAATGTATGGGTCTTTTTGTCTGGAAATGTTTTAAAGTGTTTTTAGCTGTATTGACTTAAAATATATTTGAAATACCTTTCGTTATGGACTCCCGTTCTCCGAGAAGAAATATAAATCACGCATCTATCAGGACATGTTTTAACATTGTTTTGAGGTGCTTGAGTTGAAATATATTTGATATGCCTTTCGTTATGGACTCCCGTTCTCCAAGAGTAAATATAAATCACGCATTTTTCTGACAACCGCGGGAAAGAAAAATAAAAGAAAATAGAAGTCACAAATATCTCAGATTAATGAACGATCTATTAGGAATGTTTTAAAATTGTTTTGAGGTCCTAACGAGTTTAAATATATTTTATATACCTTTCGCTATGAACTCTCTAAGAATAAAAATCACACATTTATTCTGACAACAGCAGAATTGAAAATAAAAGAACAGAAGTCACAAACATCTAAGTTTAATGAACGATCTATCGGGACATGTTTTAACATTGTTTTGAGGTGTTAATGAATTAAAATATATTTGATATATCTTTCAGTACGGACTCCCGTTCTCCGAGAGGAAATATAAATCACGCATCTATCAGAACATGTTTTAACATTGTTTTGAGGTGTTTGAGATGCCTTTCGTTATATATGGACTCCCGTTCTCCAAAAATAAATATAAATCACGCATTTTTCTGACAACCACGGGAAAGAAAATAAGACAAATTAGAAGTCACAAACATCTCAGATTAATGAACGATCGATTAGGTATGTTGTAAAATTGTTTTGAGGTCCTAACGAGTTAAAATATATTTCATATACCTTTCGTTTTGAACTCTCAGAAATAAAATTCACACATTTATTCTGACAACAGCGGAAATGAAAATGAAAGAATAGAAGTCACAAACATCTAAGATTAATGAACGATCTATCTCAGGACATGTTTTAACATTGTTTTAAGGTGTTGATGAATCAAAATATATTTGATATATCTTTCAGTACGGACTCCCGTTCCCCGAAAGGAAATATAAATCACGCATCTATCAGGACATGTTTTAACATTGTTTTGAGGTGTTTGAGTTAAAATATATTTGATATGCCTTTTGTTATGTACTCCCGTTTTCCAAAAATAAATATAAATCACGCATTTTTCTGACAACCGCGGGAAAGAAAATAAAACAAAATAGAAGTCACAAAAGCTCAGATTAATGAACGATCGATTAGGTATGTTTTAAAATTGTTTTGATGTCCTTACGAGTTACATGTAAGATATATGTTATATACCTTTCGTTTTGAACTCTCAGAAATAAAATTCACACATTTATTCTGACAACAGAGGAAATGAAAATGAAAGAATAGAAGTCACAAACATCTAAGATTATTGAACGATCTATCTGAGGACATGTTTTAACATTGTTTTAAGGTGTTAATGATTTAAAATATATCTGATATACCTTACGGTACGGACTCCCGTTCTCCGAGAAGAAATATAAAACACGCAATTTTCTGACAACCGCGGGAAAGAAAATAAGACAAGATAGAAGTCACAAACATCTCAACGATCGATTAGGTATGTTTTAAAATTGTTTTGAGGTCCTAACGAGTTTAAATATATTTTATATACCTTTCGCTTTGAACTCTCTCAGAAATAAAAATCACTAAGCCTGAGTCGAATCGATTTTAAAATCGGTGTTCGATCGATGTCATCGAACACCGGTGCAGATTTTGCAAAATCGGTGCATCGAAAAAAAATAAAAATACGTCGGCCGGCCGATTCGTTTGGTTTACACAATCAATCATCAAAATATCAGTAATGTCCAACTTTACTACTACTTACTTGATTTCTATTGCCCCCAAAATGAAACCGAATGAGTAATTATGATGCTATTCACCATTAATTTGAAGTTTATTTCGATCATAGTTCGAGTCTTACTCGTCTGCTCGTGCCGAGATAATTTATGCACGATGAATTCATGAATGGAAGTCATGGCCACCGATCGTGCATGCGCAGTACTGTTCTTTAATCAAACCAGAAAATGGCCGGAAATTGACGCGATCAACGTAAAAATAAATCTTGCTTTCATGAACAATATTAAAATCATGACCATAGAACATTATTTAATCGTAATATTTAACAATAATTTGCATATGATAATCATTAATATGAATTTAGAGCTTGATGTGAAACGTTTGTATTTCGTTTCAATTTTCAATGGCGGACATCTCATGACGATCGACTTGACTTGAGTCGAGCTAGTGCACTTGTCTAAAAAAAATAATCACGTCAGGATTGATTCTCGAACATTGTCTACATGCAAAAACTCTGTTCAAGTTCGTAATATCACCATATAATAACATTTAACATGACAAAACAGAGAAAATTGCGTTTGATATTTTTTCCTATCAATTTGAAGCTAGTTTGTGCCCAACTTTGGGCTCTGATTTCATGAATGGGAAAATATGTCATACGTCATCAAACACGCATGCGCATTGTGCTTATTTTCTCGGAGCTTGGAGGAGACGTCCAGAGATGGAATAACAATAGAAATAATCCCAGTATTATGTCTTCCATATGAACATAACATACTTTGCTGACATCGTCAATATTCTTAGTATGACCATAAAATCTTGTTAAATCGTAATAATTTAGATGAATTTAGGGCTCGATTCGAAACATTCGTATTTATTTTGATCGCATGCTCAATTGCGTCTAAAAAACTGGATTGTCATTATCAGGATTAATTCTCGAACATCGTCATAACTCATATTCCACAATTTTTCCTCACAATCGTTATATCAGCATTGAATAGCAATTCAAATGACCATCCAGAGAAAATCACGTATTTATTCCCATAAATTTATTTGGAGCTCATTTTGGATCCAACTACACAATCTCAGGCAAGTTACAGCGCTCTCCGTTGATTGCACTTGTTTGCTGGCGCTGACGCCAAGCACGCCTGTCGTTTCGGGAGGTACGGAGCTGCGGACGGGGCTGGTGAATGGACTGCGAATGCTAGTCGACCGAAAATCATTCGGATCGACTCTGCGTGAGTCATGTCTTTATTATTGTTTCATTTTGAACTTATATGTTGTCATCTGCAAATATCATTGTTGAAGATATTTTGGGAAGAATTCTGCTTTGGTCCCCGGCCTTTTTTGTGTGTTTTGTGATCATGGAAAATACAAACGAACTTTGCTCTGTCATCTGCTTGTGCAACGCTCACCCGGCCAACGCCAGCGCATACCGCCAGTGCGTATATGCAAAGCGCATCGCATCGACGCAAAAACAAGACTAAATTTTCCCCGCCTTCAATATTCGATGCATCGATGTTCGATCGAATTAGAGCTGTCGAACACCGGTTTTCAAAATAATCGATATCAAAAAATCACACATTTATTCTGACAACAGCGGAATTGAAAATAAAAGAACAGAAGTCACAAACATCTAAGTTCAATGAACGATCTATCGGGACATGTTTAAACGTGGTTTTGAGGTGTTAATGAATTAAAATATATTTGATATATCTTTCAGTACGGACTCCCGTTCTCCGAGAGGAAATATAAATCACGCATCTATCAGAACATGTTTTAACATTGTTTTGAGGTGTTTGAGATGCCTTTTGTTATATATGGACTCCCGTTCTCCAAAAATAAATATAAATCACGCATTTTTCTGACAACCGCGGGAAAGAAAATAAGACAAATTAGAAGTCACAAACATCTCAGATTAATGAACGATCGATTAGGTATGTTGTAAAATTGTTTTGAGGTCCTAACGAGTTAAAATATATTTCATATACCTTTCGTTTTGAACTCTCAGAAATAAAATTCACACATTTATTCTGACAACAGCGGAAATGAAAATGAAAGAATAGAAGTCACAAACATCTAAGATTAATGAACGATCTATCTCAGGACATGTTTTAACATTGTTTTAAGGTGTTGATGAATCAAAATATATTTGATATATCTTTCAGTACGGACTCCCGTTCCCCGAAAGGAAATATAAATCACGCATCTATCAGGACATGTTTTAACATTGTTTTGAGGTGTTTGAGTTAAAATATATTTGATATGCTTTTTGTTATGTACTCCCGTTTTCCAAAAATAAACATAAATCACGCATTTTTCTGACAACCGCGGGAAAGAAAATAAAACGAAATAGAAGTCACAAAAATGTCAGATTAATGAACGATCCATTAGGAATGTTTTAAAAAAATTTGAGGTCCTAACGAGTTAAAATATATTTTATATACCTTTAGGCTTTTGCTATGAACTCTTTAGGAAATAAAAAAATGAAGCTACAGCCAAAGCAAGTGATACCTCCTTCGTCATATAAGGTACATTGCGTAATACCTTGGGTGAAGCAGCTGGGCTCGATCTGTCATCAGGACACTCGACAACAAATTTAGATAATCTGCCAAGATTTGCTGAACCATTAAATCAGGTAAACATGAGATGAAAATCGTTTCTCTTGGGTATCATTTGGGCAGCCACTGAGGTCATTTTAAAACATGAGCCATGAGAGCGATTGCTTTGGGTGGTGACGGACATTTCATTGATTTTTTTTTCAATCAGCGACTATACAAATAAAAAAAAATTATACAAATTCTAATAACTTTTAAAGTCTTTGATGGATTTTCGTAAAACTTTCATCAATGCTTATCATTATGCTTAAGTTCTGCTATGTTTACAATAAACTTTTTGTCAGGGTGAACTCCCGCTTTAATGTTTGGTCACTTGAAAATGACACCTACGTATCACGAACGTGTGTTTTCAGTAAGTTAATTTTCAGTTGGGAAATATTGGAAATATACAAAATCACTTATTCATTTTTACCATGCTTTATTTTTTTTCAGGTTGAGACTTCGAAAATGTGTTGACCATTTTCATCATTTTGCAATTCAAATTCCCTTTAGAGAGATGTTGCAAAGTCTTAGGCATTTTTCTGATCTGTACGATGCAGGATCTAGGGGCGGGGGAGTTGGCATGACATATCGATTAAAAATACCTAAACATCGATCTCACGCCACCCCCCCCCCCTAGAACATCAATCAATAGAACTGTACACACATGTGAAAAACAATACAAGAAATTATAGTCTGTTTTAGATGAAAGAATGAAAAATAAATGGTGAATCCAGCAATTAGCTGTCATACAAATAACATTAACATCTCGCTCCCGGGATCTAGCTTTTTTCCTTTCACAAAATCATCCACATGTATATCGCAAACCGTTTTAACATTCATTCACATTTTCTAATATCAAGAATTAATTTCTTGATGTCAAGTATTAATTTCTTGATATTAAGAATTCATTTCTGATTTCGAGGGTCAATGTATTGCAAGAAATCATTCTGATTTTCAATCAGAAATTCTTGATATCAAGAAATTAATTCTTGATATCAAGATCTTCATTTTCATTTCTGATTTTGTGCATGCATCAATATATTGCAAGAAATCATTCTGATTTTTATTCACAAATGAATTATTGATATCAAGAAATTAATTCTTGATATCAAGGTCTTCATTTTCATTTCTGATTTCGTGCATCAATATATTGCAAGAAATAATTCTGATTTTTATTCAGAAATTAATTCTTGATATCAAGAAAATCATTCTGATATTTATTCAGGAATCAATTCTTGATATCAAGAATTCATTTTCATTTCTGATTTCGAATTCTTGATATCCAGAAATTATTTTTTTATATTAAGAAATGTATTCTTGATATCACAAGAAATGAATCTTTGATATCAAGAATTCATTTCTGAATTCGATCGTCAATTTATTGCAAAAAAATCATTCTGATTATTAATCAGTAATGAATTCTTGATATCAAGTTAGAAATTAATTCTTGATATAAAAATAAATGTTTTTTGGTATCAAGAATTAATTTCTTGATATCAAGAAATCGTTTTATGATATCAAGAAATGAGTTCTTGATATCAAGAAATGAATTCAAGAAATTAATTCTTGATATCAATAAATCTAATAATTTTTGATATCAGAAAATTTTAAAGTAGCTTGCCATACGCACGTCGCTGGCCGGCCAAGCCTATTACAGTTCATACATCCAAGAATTTCAACAATTATTTCGTTGTTACATGACAGCAGAAATTGAGAATGAACGTTAAGAATATACTTAGCAAGTAATTACCAGGAAAATTATATGGAACAATTCATTTTAAAATCAAAATTTCTTGAAAGTTATCAGAATACGGTATCATGTAAAAATGAAAAGTTACGTCGCATCGCGGACAATTCAGTTCCAAACATTGCGTGCAGGTCCGGCTCTGGCTCAGCTAGCTACCCGCGCCAGCGGGCTGGCAAAGCTAGCGTGGCTGGGTGGGCTGGCTAGCGGGCTGGAAGTGGAAATGCGCCAGTGTCTCTGCATGGATATTATCCGGTCAAGTGATAAGATCGTAGTTTGTCTGTTGCCGAAATGATTCTGAAACATTCTATATTTTTGAGGATTGATGATGAATGATGCAAAAATTATTTTCGATGATTTTGCCTCACTTTTTATAAATTTTTTTTGCCCGTGTCGCTCACTTTTTGCGCGTGACGCACCAGGAGCTTGTGGAATTTGCGTGTGTCGCATGCGACGCGTGTGTTCTACACTGGCGAGAACGTAGCCCTGGACATACATTCCTAACTCCATATGGCACGGTGGTGAATGGTACTATTACCAACCACTTTTCATAAAGTCAATCATAAAAATTACAACAACAGAACCTTGCGCCTATGCCACGGCATGCATGTCATTTAGTTTGTATGGGGATGGTAACAAAAATATGAAATCAAAAGTAGGTCCCTAGACGGCGTTTTATTTTTGTAAGTAAGAGGGGGGGGGGGGGTTCTAGACCTACACAGTGCATGGAGAGGGGAATTTTTCATGAGGAATTCACAAAGTTTACAAATCTATCACATTTCTGTTTTTCTGCCAAGGCAAGGTAATGCTACTTCCGCCAATGTACACAAAAGAAATTTGTCACATTCGTCTGGAGACTGTCTTTGAAATCAGATGTAGTTCTACCAAAGCAATACTGGAGTTTGTAGGCTACACTGTTTACTTTCCACTAATAGAGGGCCTAAAAATAAAAAATTACAGGTTTTGAGCATGTGATGCCAACTTGTGAACATAAGCGGGACAATATGCCTTCATGCCTGAACATTAATTGTTGTTTTTGAGCTTTGTCTGACAATGACATTTATTTCCATGTCACTTGTGCATGGCTTTTACCATTCTTGTCTTCTTTTACCTGTGTAGGCTTAATGATGTTCAACAATTATTTTTATTTTCATTCATTTTGTAGGCTTTCCTGCCATGGCAACCTTCCAGTCAGCAGGTCAGGCCGAGATCATCAGAAGCAGTCAGAAAGATGAAGTTTATCAGACACAGCTGAGAGGCAGTATCCATGATGTCGTCCAGTCACTAATAGGTACATCACTATATATATATATATGCCTATATCCTACGTAAAGGCGAAGTCTATGAATGGGTTTATTCCGTCATAATAGACATTCAATGTATAGGCGAATGTAGAGGGCATTTAGGCGATTTGTGAACAATGAAAAAAGACAAAAGAATTCGCCTTTCCGGCGGATCTAGTGTGATATATATTTATATATAAAGCTGCCCCTTCCCCCATCACACTTGTTCAGAATAGGCAGGAATCAAGCAGAATCTTTTGTGCATCTTATATAATCTTAACAGTTCATTGAAGACAAAGGGCTTACAGGAAAGTCCTTGTGAAAGGCTGACTCGGGCCTGTAACAGAAAACTTTAAGCAATTATCATAGAGCATATTTTACAAGAGATTGCATCGACTACAATGTACAATTAATCATGAAAATTGAGCGTACGATTAGGACTAATTGCTAATCTTTATTTTCCGGGCACCTGGTGTTTTGAGAGGAGGATTTCCTGCTCTATAATACAGGGAGGATGTTTAATTCTTGGGCAGAGTTGTCCACACTCTCGTCTCTACAGATGGAAATCAAGATTGTCATTGAATTATTATTTTTTTTTGTTTGAAGAAGTAAACTTTAAAAATTAAAGACCTTTATGTGGCCCATGATTAAAGACTGTAGTCTGAGGTGATTGCACAGTAAAATTTAGCATTGGCCGAATGTTAATACTCAAAAAAAAGAATTGTCCGACATATTTTACTCATACATACCATGTGAGTAAAAAAAAAATCTTGACACCTCAGTTCAATATAAAAATAGTTCATGAATGCATAATCATTATATGTGGCTGGAAAGAATATCTCTTTCTATTTAAAATAATTTGATACCATATTGATGCGGTATGTCTTCACACTTGGATAATCAGTAGGTATTCTTGGCAGTGATGTAAATTTTGATTTGCACCAAAGTAAGGCATGACTGCAATAAATAAACCTCAGATGCCAATAATGTCATCATAATCCTACACGAGTTAAGAAAAATATTTGCAAATCCCTTTTCCATGAAATTAACTTGAGAATTGATACTCAAAAGTTAATTATATCAAACAATTATAATGTAAATTACCAAAAAAGTGTTTTGAAATGGATTTTGATGCAACTTTTGCAGGATTGACATCTGGATTGATCCATTGCAGTCATGCCTTTAATACTTTGGTGCAAATCAAAATTTACCTCACTGCAAAAAATACCTCCTGATCATCAAAGGGTGAACACACACCATGTAAATATGGTGTCCAGTTATTTGGGAAAACATACTCTATGAGGCAATGTGTTCATGACATATATTTTTCCTTAAACTAGGGATTTTTTAGGTGTCAACAAGCCTTGAAATAAGTGGGCGCTGAGCGCAAATTCGCGCTCATAACGCCATCAATTGCGCCCATGAAGCCCCAAAATCATCAAAATTTTGACGACCGGGCGCAAATATTTTCCAGGTAATTGCGCCCGCCGTGAGTGAGCAATGAAGCCATATCATACATGTAATTTAAATATCTGTAAAGCCAAAATCAAATAACTTTCAATTTACGATAAACACAGTTTAAAATTGCCAAGTGCGTCTTTTTTTCTGTACCATAAAAAGTGAGCTACGTCCGTCTTTATTTTTTCCGGTAATACATGTAAGCGCGTTCTTCCGGTAGCGGTTTTCCATACTTCACCATGTGCAATTTCTAATGCACACATTTCCAGTCGGGATATCACAATTCTGTGATATAGTAATTCGAATTGCACAGGAGATAAATCCCTGTTAACAGCACATACGATGTGCAAGTCTTTTATCCTCACAGTCGCCGACCTTGCTTGTCAAAACGGAGCCTTAATAATCCAAAATAACTTAGCTTATAGTTGTGAATTGTAGCTTTTTAATTTCTTTCCTGGAGAGGGGTAAATATCAGACAATAAATAATCTAACAAGGCTCCATCTAAAAAAAAAATAGGAGGACGCCGCGTGCACTTGAGTGTGGTGTTAGCAAGCCAGTTTTGAGCTTATGTCTGCCAGAGCTCTGGGTGAGAATTCTATCAGTAATGGCCTAAGTGATGGTGATTTTCCGTTTGAGATAGAGTTTAGATTTCATGTTAATTTTTTAAAACTGTCAAAAAACTTTATGATTTCTTCATTGTGATGAATATTTAAGTTATTAATGAATACATTTTCACCGAATTCAGACTCTCCCAGAATGAAAGGCATTTTCTGTGGAGATCTGCGTTTTCAAATAACTTGTGAAAAACTTAAGGTACGGAACCTACAATACATGTACATAGCCTGTGGCTATGTGCTGGAATTTGAATAGACTGAGTTATTTATTGATTTCGTTTCTTAATTTCTTTAACATAATTTATATGCAATCCAAGTGCACCTCACAGCCACAATCACACACAAACACTCACCCACTCCCATGATTCAAACCATAAAAAAAACTTAATTTTTTTTTTTTTCTAAATTTATTATTTGATCTGAATTCTCTTTCTCCATCTCTCTCTCTCTTTTTTAATTTTTATTTTATTCATTTATTTAGATTTTTTTTGGGGGGGTTCATTGATCATGATTCATTAAAGACGAAAAATAAATAAGCCCATGTGTGTGTGGTTGTAAAGGGGATGTGGAGTGAGGGTGTCAAAACACTTAAACATTTAAATCTGATTTCTTAAATGTTTGAATAAGCCTAATACTTAGCATATGCTATTCATTTACTAATTACAAAATTGCAGGAGCTGCGCTTATACTATAAACAAATTTGCGGCGTGGTTCACCGTTATATATATAATTTTTTTTAAATTGCCCCTGGTTCCAGAAAATTGCCCCCGGTTCCTGTAAAAAGCCCGTGAGCCGGGGGCAATTTAAAAAAAAAAATTGCCCCCGGCTCACAGGTGCTTATTTCAAGGCTTGGGTGTCAAGCTTTTTTTTTACTCACATAGTATAATGGCAGAGGACAAGAATGTCTTTATCAAGTAAAAGATTTTGACTGAGAGTGCAGTGGAATGCTTGAAATGATCACTCAATGTCTATGATAATAGTGTTGCTCTCAAAGACCCCAACAAACTAAGAAGCAGTCTTGTCCATTCTAAAGACAAATTCCCAAAGAAGAAAGACCAGTCATTTGTACAGCCATACCAGAGCATACACTATTGCTTTTGTGGGGGGGGATATGCAAGATGGTTTTTGGAGTGATCAAAAGAACACTAAAAAACCCTGTTAAAGATTGAAAAGACCATTCCATTCATCCAAATGCTGAACATGCCCTCCATTCAGGACAATATAGAATGGGACAATACCCTTGTATTTGACTGTAGAATTAACAGCTGACAAAGAAAAGTGAATAGGTCTGTATGAATAAAAGAGGATTTATCCAGCTCTCAATAGGGACTATAGCTATTCATTGATGCAAATTGTTGCAAATATGAAAGAACCACTCTGATTGGTTCCTGGTCAGTATTTTAAACGAAATGCGTGTGTAACATTGATCTTTATTGGCCAGTCCATTTAGCAATTGATTGCTAATCTTTGTGTTACGGAGCCCTGGTAAATAAAGAACTATGTGGATCAAAAAGGATTAATTAATCCAGCTCTAGTACATGTATGTACTTAAGGTATTCATGGTAAATTACCTTTATTGAAAGGTCAGAGGTCTATGTGGACAAGAGAGGATGAATCCACCTAAACAGGAACTCTTTGTACTCATTGGTACACCTCTTTTGTCAAGTGATCACAAGATAACAGGGAGCATGTAGGAAATATGTGACTGGTCACTTTGGTTGAGAGAGTGCTCAGGAGAGGATTGGAAGCTTGCTTTGTACTTGCAGATTGGAGAGTAGACTAGTCGTAATATCGGTTGATAATTGTTATGAAACCCAAAGCTTTCAACAATTCCTGTTAGCTCAGTGAGTAAGGCGACAGACTGGAGATGCTTCGTTTTGCAGCGAGAGGTTCGAATCCAAGTTCCCACCAGAAGTTATTCAATTCAATTCAAAATGGTTTATTTAGATAAAAAACTTTCATCACAGCACAGAGCCGAATTACAAAAAGTTTTTACAATATAAAAGATTGAAATCATAAGGAATAAACAAAGTGTGGCATACAAAAAAAAAATGATACAATAAAAAACAAATATGGTACACAAAGAGAAACTTATAAGAAAAAATGTGTTCGATATGACGTTAACATCAATTACAAAAATCACAGAACTAAAACAAAAAATACAAATTCATAGATGAGACATACAAATTATGCAAAGTACCAGATCATATACAATTAAGGTATAAATTAAATACATGAATACACAAGAGATGACGGATAAGGAGAAAACATAGGCAGAATAACAAGAGTGAGGAGAAAAGGGACAGAAGATAAAAAAACGAAGCAGCAATTAAATAAGGCGGATGAAAAAAAAAAAAAAGCAAAAACATACAAGAACAATAGCATAGTAAACGAGATGGAGTAATTGATCAATAGTGAAAACAACTTAATTTGGAATACAGCGTAAATATATAACGAAACAAAAGAAGGACAAGAGAAAACGGTAGCGAGGCTACTATAAAAAAAAACTGTTTAAGTTATAGATAATTCGATTTCAACATAGTCATGATAGTAAACTGTGAAGATAAAAACAATAAAATTTGTCTGTATTGTACCAGATTACATCGTTAAACAAAAAAAAATTAAATGGAGTGCATAACGTTTGTGTTGAAAAAGGAGAAAGGGGATAAACAGGCAGAGACCAAAGGTGTAAAGAAGGAAGCAAGGGTAAAAGAAAAGGGAAGGAGATACTGAAAAGAATCAAATGATGAAGAAGGAAAAAAAAGGATGAGGAAAGAAAGGGAATAAGTAGTAGAAACAGAATGAGGGGAAGGATGGAGAAATAGAAAAGGTAATAAAGAGTCAAAGGGAAAAGTGATACACGAAACCACAAGCATTTGAGGGATTGACAAGTCCAAAGAGCAGGTAGGAAGGAACAAGTAGCATACTTACTATTCACTTATTCTGGTTATTGTTAAGTATACGAATGAGATACGGTATTGCACTATTTTGCATTCGTTTAGTTTTGCATTTTGGCTCAGGGATTAGGGGTTTACGTCTCAAGAATCTTGGATTATCTGGAGGGAAAAACGATTCAAATTGGTCTGTATTGAGTAGAGTTTTCTTAAAGAAATTCAAACTCGAATCTTCCCTTCTATCAGAGAGTGATTGAAGCTTCATCGCTTGAAGGTATATCCGGAACTAGAATAGGCTTAGGATCCTTAGTATTTCCGGTCATCACTCGAATTTGACGAAACCAAGCTGAAGGGTTGTTTTTCTTCAAGCGTTGAACCCGTGAAGCATAGTATTCCTTCTTAGCATGTTCTATGCTCACTTTCAAGGTTGCCTTTAATCTCTTCCAAACTGCAATGTCATTTCGATGGAAAGCTCGTTGTCGTTCATTGATGAGATGCTTTATCCGTGGGGTCATCCATGGTTTGTCACACTTGTGAAGCTTCACCCTACGAATCGGAAAGAAATGATCTATTGCAGATTGGAGCGTTCGAATGAATAACTCATATTTTTCATTGATATCCACCTTGTTGGTAACGTCAGTCCAATCAACAATATTCAACCACATACCGAAGGACCGTATTGCACTGTCAGGCATAGGACGAGTTGTACGATAATGGCTAGCATTGCTTGGAGCTACATGATCTCGTGGAAGCCAAAGTACTGAATTATGATCCGACTGACCTATGGGAGAACAGATAATAACTTCTTTATATCTTTCGCTGATGTTGCAAATAATCTTATCTAAGATCCTATCACCTCTAGTCGCTTGTCTTACAACTTGTTGAAAACGAGGATCGGCGATTAAGGCGGAAATGTCCAATCGGTTGAAGTCACCCGTTAGGAAGATTGCAGCTTCCGGATGGCGGGTCATGATATCGTCGATAGCTGCAAGGAGATGTTCAACCAATTGTGCTTCAACTGAATTGTCAGGCTGAGGGAAGTAGACAGCAGCACAAAAAATGCACGATACAGATCTAGGCAGTCGGTGAGGGCGCAATTTGGCCCAAACTACTTCCAAGTTGTCAGGTACCTTGATATTACTGGGCGACGTTGCACTTAAGTGGTGCTTGGCATACAGGGCTACTCCTCCTCCACTCCGATGCTCTCTAGACTTGACAAAAAAAAAAAAAAAGAAGAAAACAGAGAAAGACAGAAGGGGGTTTTGGGGAAGTATTTTTTGAAATTAGTGGAGGGGACATATCGAAGTCTTTCCCAAACTATAAAATATGAATTCTTAATTTTCTTTTTTTAACATTACATTGTTTTAACTGTTTGAATGGTACTTCAAGTTGCTGAAAGTAAAAGCAATAAAAGCTATTCCAGCATTATTTGATCTTCCCCAGACATTGAAAGTTTTATGTATTTAATTATTTTTCCATTTTTTGTGGGTTTTTTTCTCTGTGTAGGTGCAAGATTTTGGGTGAGATGGAGAAAGGAGCTGGATGTTGTCTCTGATGTGTTGTACTTTGGACTAACCACAGTAGCAGGTATTTTTCCCCTTTTCTTTTCATACACAAGCTGAAGGAAAAGATTTTTGATATGGGAGTATCCGAGTATTATACCTTAATGCCCCCAAGGAAAGATTTTTGTCAGTTGATACAAATTAAAATTACCTACATTTTAATCAGTGCATTTACTAGTAACTTCTGATAGAATGGACTTTTATTTTTGGATGAGTGTTATTTAAAGCATGAATGCTTCTTTATGTGCAATCATTATTTTTTGGATAATAATAAAGTGGATGATAAAAACAATGATACCATAATATAATAATGAAAATGTTAGATTAATTACGATAATATATAGGATAATAAATTGTCTTCATTATAACTTTAATATAATAATATATCATTTACCTCAGGCATGTAATTACTAATTTTTTTAATTGTATTTTTAATTTAAATTTTTCTTTCTTATGTCTACTTCATAATGTTACATATTACATTTGTATAATTCCTTTTATGTTTGAAAAATGTAGTTTGGCCTTTGAGCCGCAAATGATTTTTTTTCCAATAAACCATTTCTACTTCTGCGTTTGGCACTGAATGCAAATGATAAATTTCAAGATTGAAGTAGCTATCCCCAATGCTCAGACAGTGGTTTGAATAAAATCTGTTTGGTAAATATGAGTTTTGATTAAGTGTTATTGTTTTTTTCATTCATTCATTCATTTCAGTTTATTGTACAAAATACTTCCTTGTTAAAACAGTCTGGAGACTGATACAAACAAAGATTACAATGTTAACATAAATAGTCAAATAATATAAAGTAACAATTAATTAATTGATGTTTGTATATTGCACTTACAAGGTAAAAATAGATGAGAGCACGTTACAAAATACATTCCAAAGATATTTATAAATAAAAGCTATAATATGGTAATGATAACTGAAATACATGCACTAAATTCAATAAACAAATCTATAAGTTGTGAAGAAGGATGAGATTGGGATTTAAAATTAAATAGCACAGTTCAAGGTTCACATTGAGAAATAAACAATGTAAGACATCTAACATGCAGAAAGTAAGGCATAGAGCACTGTAAATTGTATTATTATAGATTATATCATTATTGTCACTATACATAAAAATATTGTCATTTACAGCATTTTCATTTTGCTTATCCCCCAAATATTTCACACTTTTTTCTTTGTTCCAGGCTTTCAAACCCTTGGTGAAGAGTATGTGAATATACTTCAAGTGGATAATACAAGGAGAGCCATTCCATCGCTGCAGGTGAGTAGGGTTGTGTTGGGATATTGTGGAGCGTTGTGGCCCAGTGGATTAGTCTTCTGTTTTTGAAACAGAGGGTTGTTGGTTCAAATCCCAGCTGAAGTGTAATTTCCTTCAGCAAGAAATTTATCGACATTGTGCTGCACTCAACATATGTGAGGTGGGATTAATTCCTTGAATGCACTGAGCGCAGAAAGGCAGCTCAAGCTAAAGCTGGGGTAATAATAATAAACACTGTGCCTCAGAATAGGTTTTTGTCTCACCTGCGAAGCAAAGTGAGACTATAGGCGCCGCTTTTCCGACGGCGGCGGCGGCGGCGTCAACATCAAATCTTAACCTGAGGTTAAGTTTTTGAAATGACATCATAACTTAGAAAGTATATGGACCTAGTTAATAAAACTTGGCCATAAGGTTAATCAAGTATTACTGAACATCCTATTAGAGTTTCATGTCACATGACCAAGGTCAAAGGTCATTTAGGGTCAATGAACTTAGACCATGTTGGAGGAATCAACATCGAAATCTTAACCTGAGGTTAAGTGTTTGAAATGTCATCATAACTTAGAAAATATATGGACCTAGTTCATGAAACTTGGACATAAGGTTAATCAAGTATCAATGAACATCCTGCATGAGTTTCACGTCACATGACCAAGGTCAAAGGTCATTTAGGGTCAATGAACTTTGGACGAATTGGGGATATCTGTTGAATTCCCATCATAACTTTGAAAGTTTATGGATCTGATTCATGAAACTTGGACGTAATAGTAATCAAGCATCACTGAACATTTTGTGCAAGTTTCAGGTCTCATGATTAAGGTCAAAGGTCATTTAGGGTCAATGAACTTTGGCCGAATCGGGGGTATCTGTTGAATTACCATCATAACTTTGAAAGTTTATTGGTCTAGTTCGTTAAACTTGGACATTAGAGTAACCAAGTATCACTGAACATCCTGTGCGTGTTTCAGGTCACATGTCCAAGGTCAAAGGTCAATGAACTTTAGCCGAATTGGGTGTATCTGTTGAATTACCATCATAACTTTGAAAGTTTATGGATCTGATTCATGAAACTTGTACATAAGAGTAATCAAGTATCACTGAACATCCTGTTCCAGTTTCAGGTCACATGATCAAGGTCAAAGGTCATGTAAGGTCAATGAACTTTGGCCATGTTGGGGTTTTTTGTTGAATAACCATCATATCTCTAAGTTTATTGGTCTAGTTCATAAAAAGAGGACATAAGAGTAACCATGTATCACTGAACATCTTGTGCGAGTTAGAGTAGTATGCAAAGTCAGCACTGCTGCTATATTGAACCGCGTGATGCAGGTGAGACGGCCAGAGGCATTCCACTTGTTTCTATATAGATGGTGCTATATAAATGCCTATCATTATTAGAAAATATTATTGGTTAATTCAGATTGGGAGCATCAATGATTGCACAGGAATGTTCCATGTACACTTTAATCAAGGAACTATTAAAAATCAATCTCCAGCAGTATCACATTTATAGTTGCAAAGAATATAGTAGTGTAGATGACATGACACTGTGATGATCTCAGCTTTTCTAACTCTCCACTCTTGGATATGTGCACTCGTTATATAATCAAGCTTCAACACAAATTATAATCCAAGGGTTTGGGTATAGGACAAAAGAGGATTTAATTATTGGGAAGGGAGAGGTAGTTCTTTGTTATATGAGTAGGGGCCGCCAGATACTATCAACAATAAAAAGGGTTTTATTGGTTGAGACTAAATCAATGAATAGGGTTCTTAGAAGGTGGGTATTGAACATCAAATGAATGGTTAATAGGGCCTGTTCACACAAGAATCTTGAATCATCATTGTGATGATGATTGCAAATTGCCTTTAGAATCATTGTACAATTCACATGTTTACTCAAACTGTGATTTGAATTCAAATTCCTGAGCGAAGATTGTATTGTGTCCTTGATGACTTGTAAATCAAACCCAATCAAAGCACTGCATCGCAAAAAAGAAATTGAGTGCACGACAATTGCTTGAAAGCAAGCACATAAGCTCTGCCCCTCAAAAGATGTTTTGGGGTCAACCCTTTCAGACGTAAAATTCGTACTGTTATTTGAGTGAAACTTAATTGGAATTCACCTTTGGAGTAGAATTTGAACTCGTGATTATGATTATCGTTTGTGATATTAGGGTTAGGATATGCTTTCTTAATACTGCAACTTTGGGGTAATTTGATGACTCCTTTCAGCAAAATTCTGTAGAGGTTGTAATCTTTTTGCCATATTTGAACAATTGTGGTAGTGCTTCAATACTAATTGTAATCCTGTATTTCTGAGAAATGAACATTCTACGTGTACATAGTTACATTTGTAAATACCCTTCTCTTTGTGTTTAAGTAGGATCATATAATGTTAATAAGCTACGTATTTGCATCACTTTGAAGCAGAGAATCTAAGTTAAAATTCAGTTTTTAACTATCTAAAAAACTAAGAATCATTTTATGTATATAAACGTCTGGTATTTTTCTGGTGGTCTGGACCCTTAATCCTAAAGCTTGGACCATGGAGCTTAATTGTGTTTACTTGTGTCAAAATTTGACTATGGTACTCAACAAGTAAAAAAAAATTGATATATAATTCTAATGTCTTCTTTTCAATTGCTGACTTGAATTCAATCTGGCCGTTCTTACAGAGACGTATAGCTCTAGTAGCTCTTCACATTGGTGCCCCCTATCTCCTGGACAAGACCCTGACCAGGCTCTCCTACCACCTTGAAGCAGGCTACAGGATACCCAACCTCTCTGATGATGTCAACAACCGGCTACGTCTTTGGATGCCCTCCGTCAGGCGTGCATTGACCTTCGTTAACCGTATCCACATGGCTGTTTTCTACCTACGAGGGCTGTTCTATCACATCGCTAAGAGATTTTCTGGAGTGCAATATGTGAGTTTTTGTCTTGTTCTTGAATTTTTTAACAGATGAGGTCTTTGATCTATAAATGAAGTGGATTATCATAACGACAATTGCTCAAGTTACAAAAAAGGTGGAAATTGATGCAGCATTTGTAGGTCAGAAGCCCTATAATAGTTATACTGTGCAATTTACACATGTAGAACAAATACAATTCATCCATGTGTGATAATTTGCAAGTAACAAATAATTACAAATTATGTAACAAATTGTCATAGTATTTCATGCCTGATCAATAATGTTTATGAAGCCAGAGTGCTCATCATGTATTCAAGGTAAATAATTTCAGTTTTATTTCAATATTGTTTATATTTCAATATTATTTATGTTGCAACCATTGGCTTCATGATCCTGCACTGGTATTGGAATATCATATCATCTTCTAATTCAAAGGACAACAGTGTTTGGAATATGAGTGCTAGGGAAAGCAGCACTCGGGCTTTTGCATTTTATTTTCCCTTTCAACCCTCTGAGAGATTCCTCTTGAACTGGTAGTTCAAAGGCCGATGTAGACGAAGTCCTTGCTGAAGGGTAGGATTCTAATCCTCAACCTTCTTTGGAGGAGAGAGGTGAAATCATTAGACACAGTGCTTCCAATGGTGATAAATTGTTGACTTGTATGTGATCGTTCTTTGACTTACAATGACTGTATTATTTGAAAATCTTGCAAAATCTTCATTTTTTTTACTGGTATTCTAATTTTCTATTCAGAATTCATGATTGTCCTTTTGTATTTCCTGTCCATTACCAAGCTCCAAGTCAGGAGGAGTGCAGTATCCCAGGCCCTGCAGAAAAGCTTTCACTTCCTTGGCTGGTTATCAGGTATTCAGCTGGGTGTCAGTCTGCTATGGCATGCATTGCAGCTCAGAAATATGATGATCCATCAGTCTGCCGATGAAGCTGAGGAAGAAGACAGGTATTAAA
Source organism: Lytechinus variegatus (assembly GCF_018143015.1). Taxonomy (NCBI): domain Eukaryota; kingdom Metazoa; phylum Echinodermata; class Echinoidea; order Temnopleuroida; family Toxopneustidae; genus Lytechinus; species Lytechinus variegatus. Next base: position 4,976,264 of record NC_054753.1, read on the forward strand.
GCTTTGTACATTTATTTGGTGGCCATTAGCCCTGCCCCCCATCAAAATGCTGAAAGATTGGAAAACACTGATGATTACCCCCCCAAAAAAAAAAATAAATAAATAAATAAATAAAATGAAATAAAATAAAAAAATGAAATAAATTGAAATAAAATAAATAAATGAATAAAAAAAAAGAAGAATAAGTTTAGAAGAATAAGATTTATTTACATGTATGCATTGTTTCATGGGGGAAAAAATCATAAGTTTGAGTTTTACAGTGATACATGTATTGTGCATATAATTGCAGAGTACATGCAAAATGAATTCAATTAAAAACTTTGAAGGTGGGTCCTCCTGTGCAAAAAATGGCCTCAAAAGGTATCAATTTTCAGAGTTTTGGCAACTCATAATGAAGGGAATCTGAGTGAGACTTTATCATAATCAAAATCTCTATTTCAGCATTTTGTTATTCTCATAAAGTAATGTAACTCTATATGAATATGTTGACCCAAGATGGTGCTGTTCACTGCCTGGAGCATCGTAAGGACATTATTATTATTATTGTTGTTATAAAATCTATATGCACAAATCATCTTGACTTGGTTTAAGAAAAAAAAAATGTATTCACTAGGCCCGTTTCGGGTACACGTGTACACGCACGGTCAAGTCAGTGCACGTGTACTAAATTCCATCACCGTGTACACGGTAGCATCTGCATAAACAAGCTCACAGCCTCACATTAAATCTTAGTTCTCAGACACTGCACATGTTTTAATTACTAATGTGTCAACATATTTCAATTAATCCAGAGTGAGTTCACTTCCAAAATCGCCAATTTAATCCACATTCTTTCTGGAGACTCACGTTTTTGTACCACGAAATCGGCACGAAATGGGTCTGCTCCGGTCTCAAAAGCTCGAAAGCGTTGCTCAATCACACTCAGAGTCAATTTGAGAATCACCAATTGCGATAGCGATCATCGCTACAACTTACGTGTTATACGCTCGCACACAAGCCTACAAACAAACGCTCTTCAAATTGGCAACATAATAATGAAAATTAATCGATAACTTCAGTTACACTTATTCTGCAGCGATCTGTGCATGCATGTACGGTACAGTATACAAAATGCGCATCCACCGAGCGTCGGCGATAGCTAGGGCCCTGCACTGATTTTCTTTTGCATTCTTTATTAATTTAATGCGCTGCTAAGCCGAGTAAACTTTTAATTTGCACCAATTTTTGTGGATTGATACTTCAAACTTCTCAGGTAAGCTTTAAAACCGTGACTTAGGCTATATAGACCCCTTTTTATGACATATTGATGCGGGTCCGTGTCGACATGAAAACAGAACTCGCTCTCACAGTGTTTACAACGTGTACACGACCGAAAAACACGCCGTGTACACGTGCATCAAAAATGGACTTTCAAAACGGGCCTAGTATTCACAATCTAATAATGTTGTCTGTGTCCTTAATGCAGAAATCCTGCCAATGATGCGCAGGTTGTTGACCCAAGATGGCGCTGTTCACTATGCCTGGAACGTCGTAAGAACACTACATGCCCTCCCTGTGGTCATCTATACTGCTGGCAGTGTATCATGGAGTGGTGTCGAACAAAGGTAAATAATCCTTTATCTCCTTTCACTTTACGTTTCAGGGAAAATATTACATTGGGGCTCAGGGCAACTTTGCTCCCAACATACGTGAAAGAGCCCTCCAATTATAAAACTTGTCCAATGTCTTTTTTTTTGGCATTTTGATGGTGATTAAGCCAATAAGATTTCTTTTACTACTGCCTCTGCCTAAAAATAAGAAAAGTTAAATTTCATTATATGACTTCACAACATGCTATTCAATTCAGACCTGCTACCCACCTGAAAAAGAACCTTTCCCATGAAAAATATAACTGGATCTCGCAAAAACAGTGATATAATTTTGATATGTTCATTGTATAAAGTGCATGGGTATTGGAATACTTATACTTTGATTGTACAAATTGCAGATATACAATGCCATCTTGGTATTGTAATATAGAAGATACAATCATTTCTACAATTACGGATAAATGTAGGTCCTATGCCAAGTCATGTACCAAAAGGAATTGCATAAAGGTTACCATTATGATAACTTTGCCATCCAATGGTAATTTGTCTGGAATCCTTGATTTTGATTGGTTGGTGATCAGCGTTACCATGGTAGTTAAAAATAGTAACTTTTACGCAACACGGACCTGGGGACCGTTTCATCAACATTTTTGTCCGACAAGTTTTCAGATCTGACATCTTTACTTGGTTCTGATTGGCTGAGAGGCACTGTTACTATAGTAACTGTCGGATAAAATGAGACTTGTCGGATAAAATGTCCGACAAGGCCTTTCTTGAAACGCTCCCCTGGTTTCTCAGCTATAGAGAAGTAATTTCTGTCGTTATTGCTGACTCTATTTCGTAAGATCCAAATTTGATTTTCTGATTTGTCTCTTTACAGCCAGAGTGTCCAATATGCAGAGATGGCTTCCATGCGTCGAGACTCGTCCGTCTTCAGAACTATGACAAGAGATGACAGGAAATCTTGGAAGATTTAGCCGACCAGCATTCCATGATCATTGCCAAAATATCAAGCTAAGATTGGTTTTATGTGCCAAACTTCATCAGTACAAATGCAGTATTATGCTTTAATATTTTTATTTTAATACTGGGATTTGTTAAGGGGGTGGAAGTGATGGGGGGGGGGGTGACAGAGAGCTATTCTCTTTTAGTATGTACCGCAAGTTCCAATGTGCAAAATGGGCAATAACGTCAGTGTTGACCGTTTGGTGTGGTGTTAATTCAATTTGTATATTACTATAACACCAAACAAATGAAGATGGTCGTGAAATCTCACTCACTAGGTGTTGAGCTGTCGTATTATAATCTGAACAGGTTCTGGAGCTAGGAAATGCAAGCCAAATTGTGCTAGATCAAGCACCAACACTGGACTTGAAATCTGTTATTTTATGATTTCATTCATGACTATTTACTAGAATGCATCCCCACTGCATGTTCTGGGTCCCCTTTGCAGAATGATTTGTAATCACAAAATCAATCACAAATTTTCAACCAATCAAAAGTTTGCATGTGGGACTTGTGCTTAATTTTCGAGTTGGGAGTTTATACGCAATTCTTTCTGAAATGGGTGACGTATAACAGTGTGATGATGGGTCTTACACCACATTCATTGATGAATTTAATAGACTTTTTACGTCACACTGAACTTTTGCACCCAAATGTAAGTTTTTTTTGTGAAATATTCCCCAAATGTAAGTCAGATTCATTGACTGAGTTACTCTCAATTTTTTTTGTGGAACAGCTCCTCTATATTAGTCCATTTGAGTGTTGTGTCACAGTCATCTCTGTGAAACCGCCCCCAAATTAATGTTGATTTTCAAATAATTGACTTTCTGTTACTTACTCTTTGTGAAACAGCAACCAAGTGTGAGTCAAATTAATTGACTTTGAGTCACAAAGTCAAGTAATATAACTCTGTGAAACAGCCTCCAAACTCTGAGGAAGATGATTGTGTATTTCTCTTGACTGTATAAAAAAGAAAACATTTTATATTCACTACGATGGTCTGAATGTCTGATAAGCTTAAGTGAGCTTATCTTTTGGTAATTTTTTCGTTTTTTTTTCAGTCCATTGAAATGTCATTAGATCAATGACATAATCCCTACGCACCTGTCCATTACTGGAAAAATACAGTGAGTTCGGGAACCGAGATGGAACCTGGATCTAGGTCTGTTAGCATTTACATTTTTTGCACTATTCATGCCAGCGCTGTACAGTGTACATGTCTATGAGTTCTTCCGAGTCAATATTGTACAGCCTTGCTGAGACGGCCGTCTTTCGCTATTCCGCTGTCACAGGAATCTCAAGTTTTATCAGGTCTAAATCAGATGACGCCGGAAGAGTTAGCCACCAGCTGATTCTGTTCATTACCATGAACACCTTGGTTAGCTTTGATGTTTACTTGTGGATGTTGATATCTATCTATCTAGTAATGCTACTAGACCCTCCTGAATACAAATGATGCTGGGTCAGTGAGAGCTATTGGACAGGCAGTGCCAGTTTCCTACTAATTGTCGTCCTTAATTATTTCAAACTCAAATAAATACAAATAATGTATGATATAAAAGAAAATACATAAAAAATGAAAAAAAAGAAATGTATGAAATACGTTAAATGAAATAATTATGAATTCATTTCATGTAGAAATTAAAGGCAAAATTCAAATTCGTATTGATAATTTGAATTAAAATTGGACCTTATATACAACTATTAACAAATAAGTACAACAGGGAACCTCATTCAAATATCACATTGTCGCATGCACAGTAAGCATATATGATCACATGGCGATTTCACTTCAAAAACTCATATTCGATGACAAATTTCCTTTATAGCCTGAAAGCCATCCATCGAATACAACCCTGGTTCCGTTTGTTCATCAGCTGCATCCAGGGCTTTTTTCCTTAACACCCTAAGTACCTGCCTCCTTTTTATACTGATCTCCCTTATCCTGATCATTGCCCTCTTTGTCCTATGTTTATATTTCATCTGCAAACAATTGGTTGTGTGAATTCCCATTTTGAGATTTAGTTTTTTGAAAATTCTGTATCTCAAATTCCGCATACAATTCTGTCATAGAGCATCTCGCCTTCCAAATCTTTGAAGTCACAGTCAGAGATATCAGTGCTTTCTGATCCGTCAAGTATGCACTGAACGTTTCTCCACTATGTTGATTACGAGAGTTGAATAAGTATCTGACAACCGACATGTTCCTTGTAGGCTGACAGTAGTCACCAAAGTTCTTCTTGAGAGGCTCTACTCTTTTGATTTCAGCCGACTCAAACTCGAACATATTTGAAATTCTCTGTGCTGTCCCTCTACGTGAAGAAAAGTAGCATATCGCACATCTCCTTTCTTGCTCAGTTTAATTGCTGTTTCATTAGGACTAAGCCAGTCCTTCCAATAACATTTCCTTGGAAGCTAAGGGGTCCTGGGAGTTTCAACCCTGCCATATTTGTTAAGAAAAGTTATCACTAACTTCTGTCACCAGAGTGGCTGTATCAATAAACCCTCACTCTTACTCTGCACATCTCATGAGTCAGACGTCTTCTTTGTCTCTCTTATAGTTACAGACACGTGACTGCCATCATATATGAATGAATACTTCACAAAAACAATTCAAGATATTCTTTTCTCTTCAAGCAAATGTTTGCTATCAGTAACAAAGATTTGTTCAGTTTTTATAATTATGATCCACATTTACTGTAGAAATTGGTATTTACATTCAACCACTTGATTGTCTGCTGTTGACAGATTCTTCCCTTTCAAGAAGTGCACAGATGCACACTTTTTATGAGGATCAGTGTCAACAATTCTTCCCACTGGAGGGACTTTTGTCTTTGAGTAGAAGACGGCAATTCAGTCTCCTGTAATACACGTTCCATCTGCAGGCATTTTGAGCTGCAAAATTCAGAAGAAACGATTAGTGATTTTATTTGTTTCTATTTCTGTTAATCTCTTTATGTAGTTCTTATCAAACAAAGTTCAAGTTTGTGATAAATTGTTCTCATTTAGTGCAAGCCTATACAAGGCCCTGTGAATTGAATATTGATATTTATATTGAATTTATTTAGAAATGATAATGGTTATAATTGTTTCAAAATTATATTTCCTAGAATATGAAACTTATATTCAGAAAAAAATGTAATGTGAAATTATAAGTACCAACTGGAACTTGGGTCTTAAGCGAGAGAGGACTGATTTTCCCATTGGCTTTAATATCTGGGTGAGCTTTTTGATATTGTCTGTAAAGCATGCCAACAGGTCAGTCCAGAACATGGAGAGGTTTGCCAGTTTGGAAGTAATCTTCCATAACATACATGTACATTTTCATCAAAATATTTAAAACGAACACAATTCTTTATCAATACAACATAGAATAGCAAAATTCGAGAAAATCATTTATTACATGTTCATGCAAAAATATTTACATTCTTGTTCTTCAGAGGACAAGGTGTCCATGATTTTTTTAGTTCGGTGAAAAGATCTTCCCAAAGAAGTTCAAATGCAGTCCATCAAATGCAAAAAAGGTCATCATAAACACAAAATTGTGAAGAAAAATCAAAGAAATAACATTACCAAAAAGAGGGAGACAGAGAGTGGAGATGAAGATTGTAGAAAAGACTAGTTTGGTACAATAGCTCACAGTCCCAACAGGGTAGAATGGCACAAAAATCATTTTAGATGAGGGATACTTATCTTGAACAGACGTATACAACTTTGCATAGGATTTTTTGTCCCAGTCCCACACACTTTTTGACAGATTATTTGTTCCAGTAGGCAATAAGATGACTTCCATGTCATCAACATTGAAAATATCCTTTTCTTTAGTAAATGTCCTTTAAGATGATACAGTGCCTCCAGAGAAGACAAAATCTTTACAATTAAGTTGTCTTGTAGCCCTTGAACAATGGAGTCATTACATTTATGCACTTGACCTAGAAGCAATGCCTTGTGGCATTTCCTCCTCCTTGTTAACTCTGACTTTAATAGAGTTCCATAGATTGCTTTTTTAGCAATTTCTCCCACTCAACTAACTTGTTCTCCAATTCCTTCAGAATATCTTTTGAAGCTGTCTTTCCCTCTCATCCAAAACGCTGGTATTTTGTTTCAGATTGTCTTCTTGAACTCCCTTTTCAGCTCCTGTGCAGTACTGCTATCGTTCTTTCTTTTGTTATTTGCAGATGGATCCATCTTTGTGTTACACCTGAGTTCTCAATTCACGAAGAAACATTTTTTTAGGTGTTGCATGTAGTTATAATATCCATGTTTGTGATGAAATATATTTGCTCCAATTACAAAGTAGCGGTGGCAGATGTCTATGTGCCAATAAATGTTTAAAAAGTCTCTGTCTTGATGTGATAAAGTAGACAGTCAAGTATCATTAGCATATCTGACCCTTACTAAAGATTATCTGTGCTTTGTTCTCCTGAGCTTACTTCTTATTCATGTGCAGATGAAGCTTATTATATACATTGCTGGATTGGTTTACCTTACAGTACCTGGCCTGTTTGAAAGTTATTTCCCCTGACAGAAGTTTGGAGAGGGTGGTTTTCATCGCCTCTTTTGATTTGATGGCTTCGAGAAAGCGAAGCGTTGAAGGTTTGAGCAATGTTGATGACTGGGCTCTTATTGATTTCTGCTTCCATGCTTTCGTTACTTGATCAATCAAGGACCAGATGTCAGCTGGTTGACAGGCAAGAAATGTATGGATGCAGTATTTCATTTGAATTTCTTGAACCTGAAATGAAAAAAATAATATTGCTTGTAAATGAGTCAAAAGTAATTGACTTTGTTCTAATTAACAATTACTGGGTATACCATGTGAGATGAAATACCTTTGTTTTCTCCTTATCAGTAGATGCACTATCCACTTTGTCATGATGTGCCTGAATTGTGTGTTGTGCAGCTGGTACCCTTCTCAAATAATGATATGCCCACTAACTTGCACACACTCGTTAATAGCAGCATGTACATCCTTAGCACGATATGTTACTTGTAAGTACATGTAATTCTTCAGGATAAAAAGAAAGATAGTGATTATCTCTTGCTTTTAGGAAATTAGAAAAAGTTGTGTCCTACCTGAATTCTTGCTCAGGTTAATTGCACAAATCCTGTGATAAGAAATATTTACACTTAACAATTTCAAATAGAGTAGAAAAGGGGAAAGATGTCACAAACTGTCTCGCAAAGTAATGAGCTCACTAAATACTGCAGAGAATATAGCTTTTAAGGAGTAGAACTGACGATAAGAAGTAAGATTGGAAAATGTAGAGAAATATGTACAAATTGATCCTCACTAGCAGCTGGATGAGATGGTCAGCATGAGTGGTCAGGATGAAGGCAGAGAGTAGAGTGACAATGTGGTGGAGAAAACAAGCTGTTTTTACCAACATCAGAAAAGATGAGACAAAGAAATAGGTGCCAAAAGGGGGTAAAACAAAGTTGAAAAGAACAAAGAAGAGAGAAGCAGACTGTGAGAAAAGTAAACATGCAATCATCTCTGTAGTGATGTTTTATACCTGCAAGTTCATTGTAATAAACAAGGAATAATGAAATGATGTTTGTTCCAAGTTTAGGAACAAAGAAAAGTTGGTTGTGTGAATTCCCATTTTGAGATTTAGTTTTTTGAAAATTCTGAGAGCTTTTAGGATGGAAGGCTTAAGCAATGTTGATGACTGACCTTTTATTGATTTCGCTCCCATGCTTTCATTACTTGATAATCACGGACTAGATGTCAACTGGTTGACTGGCAAGAAATGTATGGATTCGGTATTTCATTTGAATAAGTACCTGCGTCCTTTTTAAACTGATCTCCCTAACCCTGATTTTTGCCCTCGTCCTATGTTTATGTTTCATCTGCAAACAATTGGTTGTGTGAATTCCCATTTTGAGATTTATTTTTTTGAAAATTCTGATGGCTTCTAGAAAGCGAAGCGTTGAAGGTTTGAGCAATGTGGATGACCGGCCTTTTATTGGTTTCTGCTCCAATGCTTTCATTACTTGATCAATCAAGAACCAGATGTCGGCTGGTTGACTGGCAAGAAATGTATGGATTCGGTATTTCATTTGAATATCTTGAACTTGAAATGAGCAAAATAATTCAATATAGAAAATGAAAAGCAGTACAAACTTACACAAAAGAATAAAGGAATAAAACTTACGCAGATGCAAAATTCAGCAAAGAAACAATGCTAACGTAAAAAAAAAAGATTAAGTCCGAGTTCAATATATCATTATAGACGTCAGAATGAGGTTAACCAGGAAACAGATCAGGTCACAGTCCAATGCCAAAATGTTGACGAGATAATTGATAAATGATGACGATGATGTAAGGATGAACATGGCGATGACGATGAAAACCTCGGTGATGACAAAACATTGGTGATCGTTGAAAATGAAACTGGAATTCCCGGACAGCCTAGGGAATGTCGGTATTCCAGGATGCACAGGTCCAGGATAAAAGTTTTTGAAATAGATATATGAAGAACTCAGCTAAATGTCCATGTAGACCACATGCAGGAGTTGAAACAGTTTGCTGGTATGATGAAATAATTCATCCAGCTCCAAATAGTAGGCAAAGTTAAAGTTATATATCAAAATAGTTCAAACCCGTATGGTAAAGATTTCCAAAAGAAGTGATTGGAATCTCGAAGATATGTATATAAGAATATAAAAAGCTGCAGTCATATATAAACTTTGCAATGATATAGTTGTCCAATGATGAAGAACTCCAAAGTAACATGCAAAATCGATATCAAAATGTTAGGAACAAGCGAGTAATAAAAAAACACTGATGAACGTTCGAGCGGGATGGCGTACTCCGCATTAAGACTCTTAATTAATGTAGCGTGGTAGATATGTGAATGAGTGTTAGCTAGTAGAACAGATGATGAAGCACAGTCATAATAGTTAATATTCTGGAACATTTATCATAACAAAGTCATGAAAGTCGGATGAACCCAATATTGACCTCTAACCACATGAGTGGTGGTCTGGGTTTTAGGGACAGGTCTACACCTGATAAGGGTGGAAAGCAAGATTCATTCCTCCATGCTTTCCCTGTATGATTATGTGTAAGTCTCTGTTTATCCAGTTACTATATCTACATACATGCTAATTAGCCAGCTGTACCAGCATATGTTAAGTGTGAATAATAGATCTTTTATATAAAAGAACAACTTTACTTTGTGAGTTGAGCTAAAGCTTTGTAGGCTGTGCACACCAAGTATTGTTTTAAATCCTAGTATTATAGCTTTTATCCTTTGAGTATTCATTATGGTGTTACTCATTAGTAGTTCATTGTTATACCACTGGACTCTTAACAGTTCAGTGGTTTATACTGTACACAATCTTTACAGGTTTTACTCTTACACCCACTAACTTGCACACACTCGGTAATAGCAGCAGCTACATCCTTACCACCATATGTTACATGATGCTCGTTTAATATCAGATTTTAAAAAAAAGAACAAAAGGGACATTAACGAAATATTGCAAAGTGTACGACTGAATGGTTGGCAAATGCTTACCCCATGAAATGATCTCCAAAGCAGAATCGATAAGACAGTTTCTATTTAACTTGTGGCATTAGGCCACCTTCAAGAAGTCTATAAAAATGCTTGTAGTGGCACTTGTACACTCCAAGCTGTTCGATTTAAAAAAAATATTTTGTATTAATCATTTAGCTCTTATCCCTTATAATTATACACAATCACTGATATCCAGATTTGTACACTCCAAGCTGTTAGATTTAAAAAAAATATTATTTTGTATTAATCATTTAGCTCTTATCCCTTATAATTATACACAATCACTGATGTCCAGATTTGTTCTTGAGAGTTATTTGCTAAAAAAATATTGATGAAAAAAACAATTATCCAACATTATTTGAGATTTTGTACCCTGATTTGGAATGATACCAGTTTAGGAAATAAGTACTGTCAATTTCCTAATTATGACATAGAAAAGGAAATATTGTGTCCTACCTTACAAGAAAGATTTTAAAATGAATTAATGTTTTCAGTATCATACACAACTAGCTCTCATTCATCAAGATGTCAGGTCGCAGAAAAGGAGGAAAGGGTCTTGGAAAGGTTGGTGCAAAGCCTTATCGCAAGGTTCTACGAGACAACATCCAAGGTATCATCTTCCCATAACAATGACAAGGAATGCAGTACAATATCTATGAAATCTTGAAAATGATTATCTAAGAATATTTTACTTAAATTAAACACAAAATCGATTGATAGAGATTCAAGTGTTTGGTAATACTAATCAAAGGATCCACTTATATATTTACCACGCAGGTATAGCTCATACGACATGGCATGACATTTACTTGAACAGCATGAACAAAACTAATAATTGTCTGTACATCCCTAATCCCTTCATGGCTGAAAAGACGTTATTCAATTATATAACATGAATATCAATTTCAAGTTGAACAAAATTTATGTAGTTCATTTCTCCGTGAAGCAAATAATATACTGATGCATGTACATGTATGCTGCAGCAATTGAAAAAAGAAAAAGGAAAGAGACAAAACATAAATATAACTTTACAGTAAGATGTTGTTCTTCCTCCAGCTTCCTCTTCTGTTGAGATGGACCTGGACAGTCATCATCCTCTGACTCTGTCATAGACTCGATACTAGAATCAATTACTTTGGGAATTTGAAGTCAAGGCCCATTCGCGATCCTCTCAGTCAACTCTTTTTCAGTTTCTCAAATGAATTTTGGGTGTCATTCTACATTTACAAATGTCACATTATAGTTTGACCTAGTAAAAAAATAATTTTAGTCCAGTATAGGGGACTAGTCTTTTAACTCGTTAAACATAATTCAACGTATAACCCTCTCCTCAAGAAAAAAGAGTAGGTCGAGATCTAGTGCGAAATATTTTTTTTAATGGATTTGGTATAAAAGCGACAAATAATAAACGAGCTAGCAATATTACATTAATTTTGTGATGGTTATCAAAAAAATTGCAAATTATTTGACAGCAACTTTAGAGTATTAACAACTCTAACATTATCATGACAAAGTAGTGATTGTAGTCAATGTAGTTAGCTAGCTTAACATACCATAAATGCATCTATAACTCACTACATCCATATCCCGATCTATATTGATTTTTTTCAACATTTCACTTTCAGTTCAATAAGCCCTCTCAAGTCTCATTAGAATTTTTAAACTTTAACAGTTGGATCAGACATTATTAATTTAGCTCACCTCCAAGCAGCAGTATTTGTGCTTTGTAGTACCGTGGTCTGTTGTCATCGTTGTCGATTTCCATTTTTTCGTCATCACCACTGCCAGTGCTATTTTCCTTCTTTTTACTCCATAATACCCAGTAGAAACGGGAAGGCTCATGAGTTGCTTGGTCAAACTTGCTAATGTCCTTCACGTTAACAATCGCTGAATGATAGTGATAGAAGATCAAATTGGGTGAGTCGAGTCGTGTTAAAAGACTCTATTTTGAAAAATACGAGGTGAAATTGGTCCAGAAAGGATACAATCTCGTTCACGAGCAACTGATCTTTACTAATGAACCAATTTTGATACATTGATCTGCCGGATGGCGAAGATTTTTGTGAAAATACGCGGAAAAAACAAAGACGAACGTAACAAATGTATTGAACGTAAGCGTAGCGGGCGGGCTCTCATGTATTGTCGTTCCGAGAATTATGAAATAAAATACATAGTTGTGTATGGTACTTTTCAAAGAGTCTAAAAGAAGGGATATTTTATCAAAAAACAATATGCCTAAATTCTGGTATTTGATAACAATAACATACAGGTTGAATAAATGTGTAATGCAATTAGGTTGCTAGAGGTCATCATTTTCCAATTAATCACCAATCATACATGTATTAACTCGGGTGGATTCAGAAACATATAAAAGTGACAATGAAATTGGCTTAATCATAATAACTGATCACTTGATTGATTGATTTTATTCATATATATATATATATATATATATACATCATTTTCAACATTACATGATATTCATATTAGTATAATCATTTATATAATATATACATGATTCATTGGAGCATCTTAAGCTCTATGAGCTTGAGAATGATGTTCCATGATACTTACTGACAATGACTGGATAAAATCTGGTTGACTTCAGACTGCGCTTTCCCTTCCGACCAAACACGTTGAAGTCCGACCAAAGATTATTCGACCCCAGCTTTTTCATGATACGCCGACTTGTTTGGGCAATATTGACCCTGCCGACTAGACTCGGGTAGTTGATCTGAAATTAAATTACCATTATCAAGTACAATACTGCAGATTCTCACACAGCTAGGATTTAACCAACTCATTTCAATACAGTACTATGAATGATTCTCTTGCTAAAACCTCACTGTACGTGTCACCGTGATGCAGTTTTTTAAACATGGCTATAAAGCAATCAAGGCATAAATCAGGAACTCAGGATATTCAAGGTTTATATAATCAAAGCCGTTTAAAAAGGCAAAAAAATCATTTAATGGATGATTAAATAATGCCAAATTAGTATGCAACTATGTCCAAACTGACCATTCTCTTCTTAAATTATGACTCGGCAAAGTTTCATTTCAAGCATGTTGAATTCTTGAATTAACTTCAAAGGTTTTGATACAGGTTTCTGCCGGTCGGCAGGACCTACCCAAGAAGCTGGTGACGATTTGGCCAAGTCTCCCAGCCTATCAAATATCTGGGCCTGCACCTCTTCAAGTTTCTGCAGAACCTGCTGCTGAAAATTGTCTTGGAAAAAAAGGGGAAACAATACATAACATATTAGGTAATTATGGGAGCTATTTATACCGTATAGTGTGACTGATATGTACAACAGCTGTCCAACTATTGCATTGCAGGAATCATCCAGCTGCGTTGACAGTACATGTACTTCTACAAAGCATCAGACAATGCAACACATACAAATAGAATGTGAAAGCAATTTTGCAGAAAAATGTACTCCTGCTTTGTTGATGGTGTAAAGCGAAGCACCAAGCATAAGTTTAATGCTCGGTTCAAGTGTTCAACAGGCTCAGCAAGCAGATGAATGTTCCAAACACTGTTCCAGAATAGTGATTCCAGAAGATGATAAATAAGAATTCGCAGGTCAAAATGTCCGAAGTGGTAAACGATGGCTTCCAGTTCAACCGCTGCCACCAAATGTAACACTTGAAATATATTATAGTAGTGTGACGATTGTCCAGTGTTACAAGATATGAGACAAATCAATAGTCGGTCACACAATGATTACAGTTCATTAGCATTTATTCCAAAGATGATAAATACCAATCAAGGATTAATATATAAGATATATACAGTAGGAAATATAGCTGGTTATAAATTATAGCTGTTATATTAGGTACTCCCCAACAAAGGCCATATAGTAGCCTCTAAATAGGGATGGCGAGGGAGACCAAGCAAGCAGTGTCCTCTCATAAACAGACGGAGAAGATAAGTCCTCTCTTAATTATTTTGGGGGTACAACTCTTAGTTTTGCACCATTAGGGGGGAGGAGTTAAACAATGTATCGACTAATCAGGAAAGAAGGGTGGAGCATAACAAAAAAAATGAAAGTTTATTTGCACCTGAAGTCAGGGAGCAATTATCTGGAAAGGAGTTTGGATGGAGGATAAACATCCAAGCATGTTTAAAAGTATAATCAGTTTTACAAAAATATGGAATGCAGAGTGTTATATGATTCTAAAATGCTACAATAGAAGATAGAATTCAAATAATTAATTGAATGCTAACTTTTTTATGCTTTGATATTGGGCAGTCGCCCAGCATATATGCGAAGGACTTCTCCTGTATATGTCCACAAGTCTGTTTCATCTTGTTCACTATTATAGCCTCTTTGATGCTTGGTCCTTCAAAATATTCATATGTTGCTTGATTAAAGCCTCATCCTCCACTGTGTAAAGACTTGAGACAGAATAATAGTAAAGACCCATAGGATGTAATGCTGAAATTATACTAATTATGTTCCACAGTCTTCACAAATTATATGAGAAGATGATTGGAGCATTTATCTATATAATGAATGCAATAATTAGATAAAAATCATAATAGAAGTATAAAAGTAATGTACACTAATACAAAAGTGCAAATGATATAACAAAATAACAAATAATACAGTAATAACCAGATGAGGGTGGCTCGTTGTTACCACTCCAGTCTGTTTGCCTTCCTTTCCTTTCTGACCTTGTCCCACCTCTTGAGATTCCTGTTTGTTTGATCTGTGCTAGATGCCCAGTGACTAGCTTATGGTGGAATTGATGCAGGAGTTTTCTTTCACAACTCCTGCAGTTGTGTTTTGCTTCACATAGTGTCAAATCCACAATTTCAGCTCTTGCCAAACAAGTTCTATTGGATTCAAATCTAATGAATGCATAAGTAAGCTTTGATGTATGCTTGGGGTCATTGTCTTGTTGGAATCTATGTCGTTTGGGATATATGCCGAACAAATGAAGGGCAGGAGGGTTTCTTTCGGTAAAAAACTTACAGTTTAGGGCAGGCTGGTCAATCCGATCAGTATTACCTCACTATTACCTCAGTTAACCTCACTTTCATGACCCATCTGTGCCTTCCGTCTTCATGAAAGCTGGTGTATATTTTCTCCTCAGCTTTGGCAAAGTCTAACCTCTACTGCAAGTCAAGCTGATGCCTTCATTGAGTTCACGATCGCCGAAAGCTCTCGCTGCTCGGCATCGTTGATCCATATACTCTATCCAGCCAATATAAAGGGATGTCGCATTCAGAATGGCAGGTTCAAATTCATTTGAGTCCACCAGACAACGTGTTCCCTGTCGCTCAGCCTCTGAAAGCACCTCTGGCGTTTTTCCACAGCATAAACAATCTCCTTCATTGAAAGAAGGATGCACATGACACCTTCCACTAGTACACCTGGATACAAGAAAGATTTTAAAATGAATTAATGTCTTCAGTATCGTACACAACTAGCTCTCATTCATCAAGATGTCGGGTCGCGGAAAAGGAGGAAAGCTTCATCGCAAGGTTCTACGAGACAACATCCAAGATATCATCTTCCCATAACAATGACAAGGAATGCAGTACAATTTCTATGAAATCTTGAAAATAATTATCTAAGAATATTTTACTTAAATTAAACACAAAATCAATTGATAGAGACTCACGTGTTTGGTAATAGTAATCATGGGATCCACTTATATATTTACCAACGCAGGTATAGCTCATATAAGACCAAGGCCTACTGGTAAAATATGAATTGGACAATTTACCAATTATCAACATTTTCCTGAAGTCGATTAGCATTGGCTGGTCCAGCATGCCCTAAAATTTTGCCCAGGCTTGTCATGGGTAAGGGCTCATAGTCCCATTCAATGAGATGCCGGTGCTCTCCATCATCAGTTTCATTGCTTCCCTCGGCCTCGGTATAGCCGCTACTACCGTCGCTCCTCTCCTCAGTCTCATTATCGGTGCCATCAAAACTACCGTTTTCACATTCGAATTCCATAATCAAATCATCTTGATTGGGCGCATATTCTTCTCTCATAGCTGAGGAAGACATCCCTCTTATTGCAATTACTATATTATTGGGAGTATTACAGAAACAAATACAATCACTGAGATGAGAGTTAAACAATGTCTGTCATCAGTCCGTCAGACACGGGAGGCTCTCATAGGGACACCATACAATTCCAATAGTTTGACAGCCTGTAATATGATAGTAAACGGTTGTTTGCCAGAGGCACCATTTGTTGCATTTTATGCCAAAGTGAGATAATAGCTGTGGCAAATGCCACGAACCTTGACTGCCAGGACATGGCTTGCCATTGGTGGGACTGCTTCTCTCATACAACTTCTAGTTAGACACAAGTTCATCATTCTGACTGTACATGGATGTAAAACAAATAATACTCCCCGTTGAGTGGATATACACTAACCCTTCACTTATTTTCACTTTGTCAAAACATAGAGTTGCATTTTTCTTATGGGGCTTCAAGTCGTTAAGATTGATGTCGGCCATTATTAGAACTTACTTGACATCTTTATAAACAAACTTAAATCCAAGGAAAATCTGAATTCCTCCAAGGATTCTTTCCTTATTGTTTTTCAAAGAAAACTATCCAGTAAACCCAATTGTCTCATGACAAGATTGTATTGAAAAATCAATACATCCCTACAATTCCTCTACCTTTACTATACATGTTTATTTCAGAAAGGGGTAAAGGCTTTGATTATTTGAATTAGAAGAAAATGACTGCCTTTATCCTAGGAGGCATCCTAGAAAATAGAATAATTTACCTATTTACAACTTTGCCAGGACTATCAGGAACTCATCAAAATCCTAATCTCAACTATCTGTCCTATAAAAGATCAAGGATCTATAATCAGGTAAGATCCGAAAATAATTAATATTCATCTGTTAACATTGTCCTATTCCTAACAATATGATCTTTATAAAAGATCAAGAATGCCTCATCTAGAGACCCCTGGTGACATATGTCTAAGTTTCGAAGGCTCTCAGCCTTCTCCAAAAATTCATCTTTATTAAGATATACCTTGAAAGGTTTGCCCACTTGTCCGGAAAAATGTCTGTCAAAATGACGCTAATCTCGGTACTGGGCACAACAAATCTTTATCTGAATCAATGGTAATTTTCGTTATAAAAAGTAACTTTTATGGGGCAAGAAATGGAACGCGCAATTTATTGATTATGCAATTTAGGCGCGTTGCTAATGGTTTCTTACCAGAAGTAGCCATGACCAGTGCTACGTCACAACAGAAGGTACTAACTAAAAGACGCTACTAAAAACGGTGCATTATGACGTCACACTTTGTTATGTAAGTTTTGTTAGTTTATTTTGTTTTAGTGATTCCGTCACAATATTTTATACTTCAAATATAAACATGTCAAGTCATGTACATGTATCCAGTCTTTCCATGATCATTACATTACATACACGAATGACCCAACATTCGTCACCCTAAAAGACTGGAGTATGAAAGACTGGAAATTACCATTCAGGATATCAAACATTATTTTAGCTTTCTGAAATAGCCATTGTTTTTCCATATGCATACACTTTAGCTTTATTACAGAATATTTCTGTACTTTAAGTGAAAGTATTGGTTTGTAGAACTACGCTAGCCATTTGTTTGTGAAGTTTATTCAAGGTACATGTATTCGTAAGACCTTGACTACATTTATACCAAGAGATGTAGCAATACTAATCAAAATATGATAGCACAAGGGCATTAGCTAATAATTTCTTTTGGTCCAACTACAATGATACAGCTGAGAATCTGAATAACAGTGTCAAGATCAAAGCTGAAATAGAGTTGGTTCTAATGCATCTGATGATCATGATGTTTCTACCCCTGCAAAAAAAAGACTGAAAAAAGTGAAATGAATAGTTGAAAAACTCCTCCAAACACACAGATTTCAAAGGCAAAAGCCTTTCCAAAGACTGTCGGTTTTCTCCCGAGCAGAAGGCATGCTGGCCTTTGAAGCCGCCCTCTTATAAGCAGCCTTGAAATCCTTACTCAAGGGAATGCCCTGAGGTGCCTAACGTGGCTGTGAAAATAAACAAAGAATCCGTTTCTCCCTCTACCGGCTCACTAGCAGGGTAGATGTGAGGAGGTATCTTCCATGGCATACCGAGCCGTACTAACTGATGGCTGAGGTGCCTAGCTATCTACCGAGTCTGAAATGGGATCATCCTCATATAGATCCTGATCCACCGCCAGAATGCGGGTGGGGGGGGGAGTAACCCGTGAATGACTCGCGGGTCGGTACGGGAGTGAGTCAGTCTCATGGGGACGGACCCCAGAGGTCGGCGGTGGGTGTGAGTTCACGGGGTAAGGACCTTCTAGCGACCTTTGCCAAAATCACGCATTTAGCTTTTTCTCTGTATGCAATGAAATAACTGTAACTATGTAAAAAAATCTGCATAGTCCTTGGTATTGTATTATGGTGCAATTGAAACCTCTTTTACGAGTACGGGCCGAGATGTCTCATTGATTTGATGTAAGTTGTCTGGTCGTTGTTTCACAGAGTAACTAAAAGAACCATTAATTCAGTTGTTATTGGGAGTGATTATACTTCATTACTGCATTGTTCAGTTATAATCAGGTACCCTGTCTCACGAAGAGTGGTGATGGACTCAAATCAAACTCAAAGGCCTGTATTCTGAAGTGGGGTTTAACTTTTTTTAGTGTTTCCGTCACAATATTCATACTTCAAATATAAACATGTAAAGTCATGTACATGTATCCAGTCTTTCCATGATCATTACATTACTCATGTTTAAAGTTGTGGTTTAAGTATGGCGAGCCAATTGTTACATAAATCACTAACAGTAGAGATATCATATTTCAGCTCATTTGGCTCTCAAATCATTCATAATTGTCTAGGAAGTATAAAAACAATATTGGCTTCACTATCGATGAATCAGGAAAGAGCACAGTAAACATAAGAAACAAAACAAATTTGATACTTTTGGCTTCCCATACTTCAACCACAACTTTAAACCTGAGTTCAGAATACGGGCCAAACTGTTTGATGTCACTTAGTGTACTTCAGAAATAAGACCAATCTCAAATTGATTTTAATTCCAATCTATCGCAGCTCTTTGTTGCATGTCCACGAATATATCGCCACTCTATATGAACTACAGTGTAGTCCTTAATACAACATTAAATGTTACAATTATGTTGCTTGTAAATTTATTTAATGTTGAATGAATATCATGCCGGTGGTTAAAAAGAATGAACAGATTTTAGTATTGATTTTATGATTGATTGCAACTTTTTGGTCATGGGTTGTCTTTAAAGGGCATTGCAAGAAAATTGTGTTCAATTCCAAACCAAGCGCAAGTCCCAAAATCATACCTAGGTCCTTTGACTTAACCAAAATTTTCAGATTTGCCTTCAGTTGCGATACAAAGTTCTTGCAACGCACAATTATGCTTGATTTCTGACTTACAATCGAAAATATATTTCTTGCAACTCCCAGTAGACTTCAAAGTACACAGAATTTAATTGTATCCATTACAGAGAAAATCAAACTGCAATATATTGAGTAGATTTGTTTTATATGTCAGTTGTCAACTTTTCCATGTATTTATTATTATATTGTGTTACTTGTTGAAATGTAAATTGTTATATGATCATTTATATTCAGTCTGAGTCATTGATTATTTGATAAATTCATAAATTTTATAAATAAATGAATACATCAATACAAATGTCTTCATGTGATTTGATTTGTTCTTTTCCTTTTTTTTCTCTCAATTCCAACTGCATGTTTTTTCATCTCAAATCTCCTATTCTATTTGCCTTTCTCAACCTACGACTTTTACACCTATTTATTCATTTTTTTTCTCTCTTGCCATTCCTTATCCCTTTTCTATACCCGTTCCCCTTGAACATTACAGTTCCTGTGCCTATTTGTATCCCTTTTCATTCTTTTTACCCCTCTCAGAATATTTCTTTTCTCACTTTTACAGGCAACCGTTTCTTAGACTCATCCATACTTGTATCCCTCCTTCAGAATACCTACACACAAGTGCTATTTTAACAAAATTACCCTGAAATTAAACCATATTTTTGTCCAGGTTGGCTTTTCATGAAGCTGTCCATAAAAAAATATGCCAAACTTGTGTATGACTAATCTGCCCAACTTTGGCAAAAGCAAGTGACAGTCAAATTTGAGTTATTGTTGTTTCTGAAACACCCTTTGTATGTTGCACGTTCAGGCAAATTTTGGGGAAGAAATCATCGTTCTATGGAAAGATATTGAAGAAAATATGCTGTAAAATTACATTGACGCCTATGTAAATGATGAACACACATCGCTCATTTACAAAAAATGATTATATATGATATAATTATATATTCATTTTGTCTCTAATGATACCATGTGTGTGAATTCTCATTGTCAACCATCATCTGAATGGGGAAAAGAAATAAAATCTTTACATTTTGATTTAGGGTTATAGGAAATGCACTACCATGTTATGCTAAAACAGACAATTTGGGGGATTTCATTTGAATAGCAAAAGAAAGGCTCATCAACAGTGCAGAACTTAGCCAATATCTTTATAAACCCCACTGAACAAGTTGAACAATCTAGGCTTCATCTAACAAAGAGTTATGATTGATCCAATTAAGCGTAACTATGGAAATCCATCAGTATCATAATTTTTTCTACAGGAAATTTGAACAATGTTGAATGTCCTTTGTAAACAAAGAGAAGCACAGAATTTTTCAAGACAGCAATGAATATGATGTGAGAAGACGGACAGTCAACCTGTCCGAAACGTCGAGTCTCTCTACTACTCCTCATCTCTACTCGCCGACTCAAGCCAGCATCTCCTCATCAGCTCTACTACTCAAGCTGTTCTCACTCGACATTCCTTCTGGGGCCGATGGCACGAAAGGGTATTTCCAAGGACCGTCTTTCGTGTCGCCCATCTTTTATGATACGCAATAGGCGGGTTCGGTTTCTGAAATTTATGATAAAGAATAAGATTCGATAGTTTGCTTTTAAATCAAATTTTATACAATTTCATGATATATCACATCATTTCATAAACAAATATGTTGTTTAATTTAACGGACGAATGAAATATGTTTGCAGATGATTTATTTAAAATGCGTTTCACATGGCGCATCATAAAAGATGGGCGACACGAAAGACGGTCCTTGCAAAGACCCTTTCGTGCAATCGGCCCCTGGTTTACAGTCCTTTTCAGGACTATTTTCAAGAAAGAAAACTCTACTCTCAAATCTCCACTCCACATGGTGTACCGTAAACCACATCAGCAATAGCAATGAATATACATCATAGTTTCAAAATATTTTGAACAAACATGCATAATAGATGTTGACGTTGCTGGCCATCCATAGTTGTGATTGATTGGATCAATCACAACTCATGTTTCTAAAGTCACACGTACCATAACATTGAACTTAGCAATAGATTGTTGGGCTGATTTTTTATGATCAATAATACACAATAATCAATGCAATCAATTGTAGAAATCAGTCCCACATGATTAATTACTTAACTTACTAATCAAAACCAAATAAAAGAATGAAAACACTCAATACAAGTATATCAGATGAAAAACAACCCTGTGGCATTTCTAAGTGAGAGCATTATTTCAATGAAACAGTTGTATTCCTACGATCATGAATATGCAATGAATCGGCCAAGATGTCATAACCCCACTCTTTTGTATTTTAATGTAATACAAGTATTTATGTTTTCTGCTCTTGGGTGAAGCAGGCTTAATCTATTTATCGGTGTATAGATGCATCTTATTGTTTTGGGGGAGGTATTTTATAAAACACCACCCCAAAAATCAAGATTTTATGAAATACAAAAGAAAAGGTTCGGAAGTGACATCATCAGGATTCACCTCACCCATTGCATATTTGAGATGATATCCTTGCAACTTATCTAAAAATTATATTATGTCATTATCTTTTATCATTTTCAAGGGAACCCCAACTATTACTCAAAACTTTCAGGAATCTGTACCTTCCAAAATGTCCTGTTATAGAAATCAAACTACATTACATCAATCATTTTGATAATCAAAGGATTTATTGAAAATAAATTAGAATTTCATGATATACATATTGATTGAAAGACAAAATACTTCAAATGTTTACAAATATTTGTTCAATTACACACGAGAATCAGAGATACCTATCTAATATTTCATAATTAAAAGGACAGAAATTATCCATCGGTTATGAAGAGGCCTTGATGAAAAATCAATTTTAAAAAGTTCTCAGAATTTCACACAAAATATATATATATTGAATATAAACTCACTATGCCAAGCTGCAATTTACAGCTGCATTCATGAAATCAAATGATTTTCATGGCTAATTTCTTATGAATATTCATCTGAGCGTAATATGACATCCTTCTACCCTTGAAGAAGATATATCCACATAGATACAAAAAGACAAAAGTGCTCTCCATACTAGATAATTCTGTTATTTAGATTGGGATATGTTGGAAAGTAAACATTCAAATCAAAATACCAAACTAGCCTATGCATTTTGGCTGATAAAACAATCTTTCAGATAATTCTTACCAAGGAAAATCAGTCCAGGAGCCCGTAACACAAAACTTAGCAACGATCGTAGAAAATTTTTCTATGATTGATTCCATAATTGACTACAATGTACAATCACTTGTGAAAATCAAGCGTATGATCAATCGCTAACCTTTTGTTATGGGACCCAGGCATGTTTTTGTGAGTTTCTCAGTAAATTCATAATTTTATGCCTTATGGGCATTGCAACAGGGGTGTGAGTGATCACAAATAAAAAATCTGAACAAATGTGAGTGTTGAAAAAGAAAGATAATTTTTTACAAAGAGGAAAGCAAAAAATAAGCTGAAAATAAAAACAAAAAAAATCTGAAATCAGATAAAAATCTGAACTCTCACACCCCTGTTGCAAGAAAGTTGGGTTCAATTCCAAATGAAGCGTTCTCACTACCTTCCGAACGGTCGAAGTGATCTTCCAAACCGGTTAAAAAAACCACGTCGCAATAAAGTTTTCAAGATCATTTTGCCTCGTTAAGCTGGTTTTAGCGTGAGGACACAACCATTCTTCGGGAAGCGATCCTACGCTGCAGTTTCAAATTTCGCGTGACACATGTCACCCCACTGAGAGCATTTCTATAGCAACAAGAGCGCTTTAAGTGAAGTGATTTTGAAAACCACTCTCATGTGTTCAAATGGGAACGCTAGCAATACGATCTTCCAAACTGGTTTCCTGAACCGATTTCCAGTAAACTAGTTTTAGAAAGTAATCGTAGAAGTAATCGTAATGAGAACGGCGTCTACGTAACAATATAAAGGGTAGGTCTTTTGATCAAATGCAAATTCAATTGCAATTCAATTTTCTTTTCAAATCCACATTATGCTTGATTTGGTGACCTCCCATGTCCCATAAGAATTATAAACAATGGCACATAAATCACGATGAATAAAGTTCTTGTTCTGATACTGTAACAGTCTTATCAATTACCTGAAATGCAGTTTAATACACCTGAAGATTTTTACGGAAAAATTCATATAAAATTTGGACGGATGATTTCTGTATAAAGTCAACTCTCTTCCTAAAGAATAATAAATCTAAAATACATGTATATACATATAACAAACACACATATTACATTGTTTTAAAAAATTTGAAAATGTTCATATTCGAAATATACCTATGTGCACATGTACATCTATTTTAAGATTTGATATATCACTTTACATAAATGATGCAAGGGGTGGAGGAGGGGGTAGGAAATAACAAGGTTCCCTGATTTTTCCCTCATTTAAGGCATTTTTCCCTCGATTTGAGGTATTTTTTCAAATTTCCCCGACTGGAAAAAAAAGTAAAATAATTTTCCCTGATTGGCTGGAAACCCTGAAATAAGGGTGAGGGTGGCTTTGTCTAGTCACTTTCAGAGTCCTAAGATATTTTCTATCAAGCATTGCTCTGGATGACATTATATACATGTAGCAATTTCAAATTCATAGAAATGCAGAATCTGAAACTACTCACATTAGCTGGGAGTTGGGAGGGGGAATAAATAAATAGAAAGGAATAAAGGAAGTATCTCCCCAGGCTTGCAAATAGATTGTGAATCCAATGCTTACCAGTTGAAGAGATGTCTCTGCAATATCTGAAAATGTTGCTCTATACAACGAGTCTTTTCTAATTTTTGGAGACTTTTCTGGTCTTCGCGATATCTCTGTAATGTTCCAGAACATTTCTATCAGTTGCTGAGACATCATGGAGACCAGTTACATCCCCAACTGCTGAAACGTCTCCGAGATGTCTCTGCAAAGTCTCAGAGAGACATCGCGAAGAACGGCAGGTGACCAGAAATACTGATGAGACGTTGGCCCCATCTCTTCGTACAAATGGGAGAAATCTCTAACATTGCAGATTCCCAGAGATTTTTTTCTATAACAATGTTGTGGTCATATGACTAAATGATGCAGATACTTGCTCTGCAACCACATTACAGCGCAAATGTGCTTATTATTGGTTAGTCAGTTTTGGTGAGTTGGAATTGAGAGGTCTTCCTAGCCTTTGATTTATCAGCAGAGTCTAAAAAATGGTTCCTTTATAACACTGCTTTCATCCCATTAAAATGGGGAGGGGGAGTGGAGGCTCCTGTCCTTGGACCCACTTCCAGACTTGCATCATTACCAGTTGATCAGAGATCCTCTCTTGCAATGGAGGGTAGTGTTTGGAGAGAGTGTGTTACTGGCCTAAAGACCAACTTCCAGAGTGTCCAGAGTTCTTAGTATTACTAAAGGTCGTATGATGATGCCGTTAAGGAGATGAGAGTGGGTGCCTTTGGCCTTACAGGGGGAGTTCACCCTGAAGAAAGTTTGTTGTAAAAATAGCAGAAAAAAATATTGGTGAGGGCTTGAGGAAAATCCACTAAAGATTAAGAAAGTTATTAGAATTTAAATTTTGGATTTGTGACATCACAAACGAGCAGCTGCCCCATATGTTATGAAATATAATGAATTTCATTTTTTAATGGTTCCTGAGGACTTATTTTTGTTTACTCTTCATGATCTGGTGTGAACTGATTTTCTGTTGATATACAAAAGGTACAGTCAAAACAATTGTCAATTTTCTGAGAAAATGACAATTCATTAATTTTTTTTACCATTCGCTATGTAGGAATGCTGCTTGCAAGTGACGTCACAAATCAAATCATTAAAATTCTAATAAATTTTAATTCTTTGACAGATTTTTCTAGAATCTTCTGCAATATTTTTCTGCTATTTGTACAATAACTTTTTGTCAGGGTGATCTTCCCCTTTAAGACCAACTTCCGTAGTGTCCAGAGTTTTTAGTATTACCCAAGATCTTATGATGATGCAGGTTAAGAGAGGAGAGAGGGTGCCCTTGGCCTCAGACCAACTTCCAGAGTTCACAAGAGCTAAAATTACTTTGGAATCGGGATCACATGACCATACAGCTCCCAGTCGATGAAAGACCGTCTCCAGAATCTGAAGGCAGCCGAGAGACGCCATCAAGAACTCTCAAGTTGGGTAGAGCATTGAATATCCTGCAAGAGAGGGGAGAATTGTTGAAAGTTAAGCATCAGTCGTGATGACGAAATGTTTGAAGTACAATGCAAAGGAACTTGATTGGGGAAACTGCGAACCGGTCTACCTATCGGTAAATTGTCAATTCGTCGGCTGCCAACTCGTCCACTCACCACATGGTCTACTATCATTTAGTCTAATGCCATTCCGTCCATCATCATTTCGTCTAAAAATCATTAGGTTCAATCATCACTCTGTCTAATCACCATTTTGTCTATGACCATTTCGTCTCAAAACCAGTTGGTCTGATATCCATTCATTTTCATTCATTTTGCACAATTTAACTCTTAGTCCAATTGGACCAAATGGTATATGTACTAAATGGCTATTGGATCAAGTGGTTATTAGATGGAATAGCATTAGACAACATGAAAGTAGACCATGTGGTGAGTGGAGGAACTGAGAAGACAAGTCGGCAATTGGACAAATTGGCATTAGACAAATTGGAAATAAACCTACATATCTGCTTTATCTACTTTCCATCTGGTCTCATCCCACAGTCTACAACCTGACCATCTACTAACCATTTGGTCTAATTGCAATTCTGCCCATTTACAATTTTGTCTTATCCGAGTTAATCCAGCTATACTGATTTTGTCTAATATCCACTTGGTCTTACACAACTTAGTCTATATGGTTAAACTAATTGTTTACAAAGAAAATTTTCCTTTGACAAAGTGAAGAATATGAGGCCGCCATCAATTACAAGCTTAACCGCTTAACCGCGGTCTCCTGCATTCATTTGTTAATGTTCTTTTTTTATTATAAAAATGTGAAGTATATGCCCACACCATTTTCCCCTAATTATGTATTATGTTTATATTCTATACATTTTGGATTATTTTGTACTTTACAAACAATGTAAATATTTTTAATAATGTATTGTGAATGCAGAAATAAAAATAAAACAAATATAAATGGAATAAGACCAACTGGGCATTAGACTAAGTGTGAAATAGACCAAGTATACAGTAGACCAAACAGCAATCAACCAAATGAACAGGAGACCAAACTGGTCTAGCCCTTGTAGTATACTAAGATTATTTGAGAAGTAGACCAACAGCATGTGGACCTAGTGAATATAAAACCTGGATTATATATCTCTTTCATATTAATTGAATATTCTTCTTTATATTCCACATATTAGCTAGTCGATATATCAACTGCACACACATGTAATGAGATATTACTTTCCCATTACCAACAACAGGGTCCTGTTGCATAAAAGTTACCATCATGGAAACTCTGCCATTCGATGGTAACTACCATGGTAACAATTCTAACAGCTAATCAAAATCAAGGATTCCATAAAAGATACCATTGGATGGCATGGTTAAATAACTTTTATGCAACAGGTCCCTGAACTGTAAATTTAAGCATGTTATCTTTCCTGTTGTGACATTCAGTAATTCTGCAACAGCAAATTCCAGTTTAAAGATAAATTCCAGTATTGGTAACGATCTCAAAATGACTTTTTACAGAATCTTATATAATGACCACCCAAGTGTCTGTTTGTATGAATAAAAAATATGTGCAAAAGGATTTTGGAAGAAATTGTGTAATTGCTGAGAAATAAGCAAAATAAGCGCGGATTCGGTCACTTCCGTCGGGTCTTTATTCCAGCAATAATAATACACTGTCCCACGTGTGCCTTTCTGTGTTGGTTATCTTCAGTGTGAACATTTTTCAGCGTAGATTTCAAGATTTCACAAAGTTCAGTTTATGTAACTGTACCAGATTTAGATCCTCGATGATATTCTGACAATTCAGCCTGGTTTTACAGACTTTCTCATGAAATCAGTGTTTACTGCAACTACTGGCATTACTCTTTAAGGACAAAGACACTTTTCTCTGACGTACATAAAACATTCAAGCCAAATAAGTGGGACACTGAGGCCAATTAATAGGGTACATCCACATCCATGGCATGGCCTTAATGCCCTAATATTATTTTAAGCCCTGGGAACGTTTCATCAACATTTTTGTCTGACAAGTTGTCAGATCTGACATCTTTCCTTACTTTTCATTGGCTGAGGAGCCTTGTTACTATGGTAACTGTGGGATAAAACAGAACATGTCGGATAAAAACATCTGACAAGTCCTTTCATGTAACGCTCCCTCGATATATACCTTTGTCTGTAGTTCTCCATAAAGCAGATGGGATTCCTTCTCAGATCCAATGTTTCCAGTCGTGTCTTCCGTAAGACACCAATGCTATCAAATGTGTTGATGGAGTTGTCGCTGAGGTTGAGTACTTCTAAATTAGGACATCTGGGTAATTTCTTGGTTAGGAAAACATTGAAAACAAAGATAATGAGAACACAGATAAGAAGAAAATAATGTATTGGATTTCTTGAAAAAAATAGAATATTGTATATTGATAATCATCTGAGCTTATTTTGGATTGACTCTAAAATCAATCAATTCTTCTACTGGAGAAACACTACCTACATTTCTAATCATACAATTTGGGGAACGATCATTACACCACTTTCCTCCTAAGCTCCCAACCAGTATGGTCTAATAATTATTTTCAACTTAATGTGACTTTGAAAAAAAAAATTAAATGTACCTTTTTAAAACAATCTACATGTAGAGGACATTTACTTTTGAATCCTATATGTAGGTCTTCCATCATTGATATAATAACCAGTTCATACATTGTTTGCCTTTTAAATCAAACTGAATAAAGTTTACTTAATATACCACATATATAAAATAGAACATTCTGATAAATGATAAGCAAATTTAATCACTGTCTTTTTTAATGATTTCAATCATATTTTTCCTGCTGCGCATGTAAGTTTATGATAATCAGTAGGACATTTGGGAAAAAAGCTTGATATTTCCTAGTCCTTAGGTCTTTATGGCCAATCTTAGCAATTTTCCTCCAGTTAAAAATAACTGCAATATTTATTTGTATATAAATTGTCTTATTCTTTGTCATCTATTGTGAATTCTTATTACCTTGAATGAGGTGATGAAATTCTTGCTTGCATTCAGTTCTCTACAACTGTTGAAGAAACACAAAGAAAATTTTTTGTTCTCTTGCAAAATATATACTTTGCATCAAATTGCATGACATTCAATGTTTATATATACATGTAAATGAGGTTGTATATAAACACTAACACTGACAAAAATCATACTATACATATATTCATGCAATTAATTCAAGATAAAAAGTAGGATGTACATCAAACTTCTTTCCAATGCCTTAGTTGCATGAAATACGTAGTATGATTTTCGTTCAGAAGAGATGAAGAAGCAACCCGGGTCTAACGTGTTGTATTCCCTTTCAAAAGGTAAGTCCAGATGATCAGATTTATTTCTCTTTCTTATATTCCTAAACATGTAATGTGTAAAATGCTAGTTGCAAAAATCAGGGGGTGTTTCACAAAGATTTAGTACGACTTACGTCGCACTTAAATGCCCATGCGTAGTACGCATCCTCATGACACAATCTGACCAATGCAGTCAAGCCTTTCATACCGTACCCAACTCGGTATTTAAGTGCGACTCTAAGTCATACTTAAATCTTTGTGAAACACCCCCCAGGAGTATCATGATCTTACCAGTTGAAAGTAACGTCTGAGAGATCAACGATATTATTATCCCTGATCTGTACAGTCTCAGCTCTGATCAATCTTTTCATGATGCTATGAAGGTTCTCCCTCTGGTAATCATGTTGGAGATCTTGAAACGATAGGTTGGCATGCTATATAAAAAGAGATATATCAAAGAAACTATTAGAAGAAAACAATCGAGAAGTGAAAAATTATCCCAAAGTGTAAAAAAAATCAGTTCCTTTGACATACTATAAAATCTACGAGGTCTAATACTTTTTATATATACATATATGTGAACCATTTGTAAACATATTTTTTTCAGCCATTGGCTGCCAAATGTGTATTGTTTTTTTGGAATAAATAAACCATGAATATATATTATTTTTCCCACTACAAATGTGCATTTTGAAATGAATAAAAAAAGTTCAATTTTTCAAAGCATTCTCATTATTATTTTACACATAAAATAAAGGGGAAAATGTAGAAAAAGGCCTATGAAAATTTCCAAAGCTGCCAAATCAAAGATTAAAAGATGATCAAATAAGGCTTTATATAAACATTGCAGTGAACATGGATTTCCTAGGGCTCTTTTGAGTATTTTAGGGGCAAAATCATCTCAAGCCCGAACATATTTTTTTCCTGTGATACTGAGATTTGAAAATGAATATATTACCTGTGTATTTTCCCAGTCTTCAGCTTGCCTCTGGTGAGCCTTCCTCTCCTGACCGGTCTTACCATGGTGAATCTTCCTACCTTGATCATCCTGGATCCTCTTGAAGAGTTTCTCCTTGACTACCGGTGCCTTACGAACCCTGGGGAAGTGCAGTTCACTTCCCTTCAGGTCATTGCTGCGCAGCTCATGCCACAAGGTGTACCTGAAACGCTCCGATGGGAGCTGAATAGGAATAGAACGATTGTGGTTTAATTGAGTACTTATCTTTAAATATATTTACATGGTGCAGTAAGTAGGATTTGTTTTCTCAAAGGGGTGGTCCGGGCGGAAAGTATTTATCGCTTAATAAATAGAGTAGAATTCACTGAGCAAAATGCCAAAAATTTCATCAAAATCTGATAACAAATAAAGTTATTGAATTTTAAAGTTTAACAAAATTTTGTGAAAACAGTCATCATGAATATTCATTAGGTGGGCTGATGATGTCACATCCCACTTGTTCTTTTGTATTTTCTTATGATAAATAAGGTTTATTCAATTTTTTCCTCCAAGAACTAGAAAAATTGAATTGACAACTGATTTAGTGCATTAGATATTTATTGCTGCAACTTATTTCATTATAAGGGAGACACATTATTCACACAAATTATATGAAATAATGATAAAATTATGTTTTAATGTAATAACATAAGAAAACGGAAAGTGGAGATGTGACATCATCAGCCCACTTGATGAATATTCATAACAACTGTTTTCACAAAGTATTGCTAAACTTTAAACTTCAATAAATTTGTTATCCGATTTTGATGAAATTTTCAGCATTTTGCTCAGTGAATTCTACTCTATGTATTAAGATATAAATATTTTCAGCCCGGACCATCCCTTTAATGTACAAATTGTGGTGAATCAAATTTATATATCCGTCAAACACTCACTAAAAAATCTTCATCAGACATATGACGACAAAGCTCATCAACGTTTTTTGTTATAAATGGGAGTGCATTCTCTATGATCCTGATCAAATTTTGAAAAAAAAATTAAATTTTTTCCATTCAGAGACTTGTAATAACAATGGAAATTATTAATTTGAAACTTGAAAGATTAACTTCAGCTGAACATGGGAATCAAAATTATTAAGAATGAGAATGATCTGGGGAGCGTTTCATGAAAGGACTTGTCAGACGTTTCATCCGACAAGTCCCATTTTATCCGACAGTTACTATAGTAACAGTGCCTCTCAGCCAATCACAATCAAGGAAAGATGTCAGATCTGACAACTTGTCAGACAGAAATGTTGATGAAACGGTCCCCTGATTCTATAGCTCCAAAGAACAGGTCATCAGTCAGGCAAAAGTTATACATGAAGTCATGCATATCTTCAGAAAATCTTTGTAAAATGGCCCCTGACTAATTTTTGCAACTGATGTCTTCCAGCTCTAGGGTTATGTGACCACTTACCTTTGGTAGTTTGACTAGTTTATCCCCTGATTGGTCAACATCTTTTGGTGAGCTAACTGTGATGATCGGGACTGCATTCCAGTTGCTATCAGTTTGTTTAGCATCATTGCCTGGGTAGGCTGGAGGTCTGTAATTGAAAAAAAATGCATGTTAAGATATTTTATTTAATGATGCTTCTCTGTTTTGTAAATTTACATCAATAAATGAAAATAATGCTTCTCTGTTTTGTAAATTTTCATGAATGAAATATGAAAAGTCAAAACCAGTCTTTAAAAATTATAAGCTTTCTAGCAAGATTTGTATACCCTTGCCTAAAGATTCTTTTTCCTAACTAAATGTGGAGCGTTGTGGCCCAGTGGATTAGTCTCCGGACTTTGAAACAGAGGGTCGTGGGTTCAAATCCCAGCCATGGCGTAGTTTCCTTCAGCAAGAAATTTATCCACATTGTGCTGCACTCAACCCAGGTGAGGTGAATGGGTACCTGGCAGGAATTTGTTCCTTGAAATGCCACAGCGCTGTAAAAGGCTGCGGGGCTAAAGCCAGGGTAATAATATCCAAGTCCTTTGGAAGCGCATAGAGACGTTATTTATAATGTGTTATGCGCTATACAAGAACTGTCTATTATTCTTAACTAAAGATATAGGAAAACAAATGAATATTCCGACTTGAAAATGCAAAAAAAAAAAAAAAACCACGAAAGGCAAATTTATTGTTATGGTAAAATGTAATAAACCTTAAATCGCCTTACAATAGTGGAGGGGCAAGACTGTTGCCCCAAAAGTCTTCATATCATAAATATTTTATTTAAAACAAAATCAATATATAATGCTTTCAAAAGTTAGCGTGATGTACCAATTCTGGTATTTTGCTGCTCAACACAATGGTTCTTTTCCCCCATTTTCATCCATATTGTGCCCCCTCTCAGGAAAAGACAAAACCAGGCCTCGTGCATTACATACATCTGTAATGGTGAAGTTGTCATCCAATTGTAACTACTAAGGTTTCAAAGCTCAACACTCAATTAAAACGATTCCATGCAAATTACAACTGGGTGGCAAAGTTACTGTACATTTATAGTAAACGGGTGTGAGTGATCACAAATAAAAAGATCTAAAAAAATCTGAAGAGTATTGAAAAAGTCTGAGATAGAGCTCCCATACTTTTTGTACAGAGGAAAGCCAAATATAAGCTGAAATTCAGCTGAAAATCAAAACAAAAAAATCTGAACTCTCACACTCCTGAGTAAATGTAAGACAATGGGTAAAGGTGTATGGTCTTGATTGTAAGACAGCTACATGTATGTATTTCACTTAAAAAAGGAAGTGTTTAAGACTTGTCCATAAATTCTAAAAACAAGCATTTCTATTGAATAAATTATTTAAAAAAAAGATGTGCCAAATCCTTACATTTTACTTGTATGCAAAATCACCCCAATAATGTTTGAATGTTCACATAACAAAGGTGTATAGATGTATTTTTCTACTTTGAAATACAACACCATTCTTGCAGAAGTTTAAAACAAAACAATTATACTAGTACAAAACAGCAAAAAATCTTTTCAATAATGTATCAAAATACATGCATCTCTTTCTGAATTCAAGTCACAGACATTGTATTAAGTTTCATCCAAATGATTAAGTAACACAAATTTTGAATTCAACACACATTTTTTACTTTAAAATTTTCATGAGTTCAGATTTTTTTTGTTTTGATTTTCAGACTAGAAAAAGCACTATGACAAGTTCAGCAAAGGCCTGTGGAAAACTACGAAGTGTCCAGTTTGTATAACCAGTTTCAAATCAATCTGCAATTCAAAGTCTACAAACCAAGAGTTAAAAGACCTTGTCATGCACTTTATATCCTATAAATATTCATATCTGTCTACAACAAATTGCCATACTAAAAGTGAGTTGAGGGAGAGTGAAATACTCTCATTTATTTCTTTCATAATATACATGTAGATGTAAAAACCTACATGTACAAATATCATACATTTATACATAAATATACTATACAAATATAATCTTGAAACATTCAGATGAGATTAAAGGTAAATGCTAGTTTTGGTAACGATATCAAAATGAGTTCGTACATAATCCAATAAAATGACCACCAAAGTGTCTGTTTCTATAAATAAAACGCATGTGCCAAAGGATTCTGGAAGAAATTGTGTAATTGCTGAGAAATCAGCAAATAAGCACAGGATTCGGGTAGAGCGTCGGGCTTGACGCTCTAAGCAATAATTATACATTGTCCCACTTGCGCTTATCTGTGTTGGGGATCTTCGGTGTGAACATTTTTCAGCGTAGATTTCAAGATTTCACAACGTTCGTTAATATACGGTAACTGTACCAGATCTAGATCCTCAATGATATACTGACAATTAAGCCTTGTTTTACACACTTTCTCATGAAATCAGTGTTTACTGCAACTACTGGAATTTCTCTTTAAAGAAAAAAATAATGAAAGAAAAAGGTGTCCAAAAAAGCCTCAAAGGCTTGAAAAAAAGGAAACCAAGAATAAAACATAAGAATGATCATAGAAAATGATTCACAAATAGAACAGAGCACTGGATTGCATTGCCACAACAGTAACATTAACCATCATAATTATTACACACAGAGCTGGATACATGTATAAAGATAGGTAAGAGGATATCTACATAATTGCAATGATCGGCGGGCATGTCGATAGTACTTCCTGTACACCAAATCATTACATTTCACTTGTAAAACAAGGTGGTTCACCAGTCTCGCCTGATTTTAATAAAATATGCAAAATCTATCTTTTGACACCCAAGAGGACTTTTGACCTCATCATCCTCATGAACACACATTTGGTATCAGCCTTTTTGTACCAAG